>NC_066510.1:28746638-28849138 GCF_024679095.1 Eriocheir sinensis | reverse complement strand
AATCAGTGGAAGATGAAATGAAACAAATGAACACAAATGATATGATAAATAATAAAAAAATGAAAAAGAAAATAACAATGTGTGTGTGTGTGTGTGTGTGTGTGTGTGTGTGTGTGTGTGTGTGTGTGTGTGTGTGTGTGTGTGTGTGTATGTGTTTGTTCATGCCTGCGTTGATACCCTGCTTAGCTAAATGGCAACGCACCAGCCTGACAAGTGAGTGGAAAAACGAGAAGTAGTTACGCGCTATGCTGTGTTTGGCGTGTGTGTGTGTGTGTGTGTGTGTGTGTTTGTGTTTGTAGGTGCGTTGACAGACAGATTCATACATCAGGGCATCCATCACTCGTCTTCACCTTTTGTCTCCCTTCTGTACACTCGGCGCTGGACACGTAATGAGCAGGAATTTATGGGCATCAAGTTTGTATTACTTCCCTACCCGGGTCTCGCTGGGTCCCTATGACTACCCAGAGCATGGCATAGAAAGGTTTGACGTGTTCCTACTCTTTATCGCATCGGGTTCCCATTGCAACTATTTCCCCACGTCCAGAGAGTAGATTCACCTTTTTTTTTTTTTTATCAAAGGATACGGCTCTAGGGCAATAAAAAGGGTACGAAAAATAAAGCCCGCTGCTCGCCGCTCCCACAAAAGTAAAGAGTAAAGAGTGGGGTGATTGTCCCGTTCAAGGTGTATAACTCGTGTAAAACTATCACCAGGATCACAAACAATCCACGAAAATCCTTGGAAATTGCACGTGAGGATTTAAGGCGAGCTGAGGTGCCGATGGGTTTCAGAATACGGCTACCATGCTTCGTTTCTCCTTCACTTTACTCCCCCTCTCATCCTCCATCCCTCTTTTTATTTATTTATTTATTTATTGGGTTTTTTTTACATCCCCGCCTATAGCGCCGGTAGGCTTTCTTCAGGAGCCAGATGGTCAGCCCAAGCTCGTCATGGCGCAAGCAATTTTTATAGTGGCGCCAGATATCCTGCTTTCTCTCCTGCTTTTTCTCCTCACCCACTGGAAGGAACGCTGCCAGTGATTCCTTGTATAGGCTTTCTGTTTTGATGAATAGTTAGCGTTTTGTTGATTTTCCTCTTTTTTATATTTCATGTCTAACCTTTTTTTTTATCAACGGTTATTATGCTGCTCTACGTAGTGTTTTAGTGGGTAGTTGTGATAAGGTATGTATGGTTCTCTCTCTCTCTCTCTCTCTCTCTCTCTCTCTCTCTCTCTCTCTCTCTCTCTCTCTCTCTCTCTCTCTCTCTCTCTCTCTCTCTCTCTCTCTCTCTCTCTCTCTCTCTCTCTCTCTCTCTCTCTCTCTCTCTCTCTCTCTCTCTCTCTCTCTCTCTCTCTCTAACTATCTGTCTATCTATCTATCTATCTTTCTATCTCTTATCAGCAGTGTCTATCAGGGTTCGATTCTCATACCATTATAATTCGAAACCTTAGCGCTGTTTTGCTTTAAGTGAGGATTCGTCCCTGTAATAACCAGGCAAGATTTACCGGCCAAAACCTTCGTAAATTTTAAGTTTTGTCTGGTGTGTGAAAAAGACCAGTAATCGTAACTCACTGCCGGAATCTCAAGATTAAAGCAAAAACCTGAAAAACTTCTCGTAGAAATGTTGAAATTGTGTAGTTGTACCTTGTTATGAGTCTCCGTTTCCCACTTGCTTCACATATTTTGCCACGGAGCACAGAAATTTTCAAAGGTTTCTAGTATTTAAAAAACTTTCCTTCCGGGATAAAAAAAATATATGTCAAGTATTGCCTCTGAACGGTAGCTAATCGAACTTTATTGAGAGTGTAGTGCTATTTTTGGGAGGTCCTTCCATTCTAAGATACCATAGAGTCAACAGGAGCCGTTCAGCGTTGGGCCCTTCGCAACACCTTACTGCTGCCCTCCAAGACTAACCACTTTCTATTTTTCTTTCAACCGACCCGCGAGACAGATTTCATTCCGGCGCATTTTGTGGTGTATAAAGAACCACTACCACCGTTACCGCCACCGCCACCACTACTACCGCCAACACCATAATTCTCAGTCAACTCTTCACTTCAACCTCTCACTTCTACTTCTTTCTTTCTTCACTTACACCTCTCGCTTCCACTTCTTTTTCCGCTCCAGTTTCTCGTTTTTGTGGGATCATTTGGACTATACCTTTTCTTCCTGGTTAAGTTACTGGTATTTGCATCGCTGTCTTTATCCTTTTCCAAGCACTGTTAGAAAAGAAATGATCGTATAAATAAAATCGTGCCAAAGGAAATACGAAAAAAGTTGTAGACCGGACTGAAAAGACAAACACACTCAACACACAGACAGACAAACTACCTTCATCACCTAAATGCAAACAGCGCAAATAATGACTCAGGGCTCCTCTCCTCCTCCTCCTCCTCCTCCTCCTCCTCCTCCTCCTCCTCGTATCACTCTTCCTCCTCCTATACTCCATTTACCCTTCGCCCTTTCATCTTTCCTCTACGTCCCTCCTTTCCTTCCCCTCTCCCTACCTCCTTACCTCCCTCCTCTCCTCCCTCCCTATCAAACAGTGTCAGGACGCGAATGAGTGAGCGGCGACGGAGGGAAAAAGGAGACGAACGTGAGCCGTGATGAAAGGGACGTCCCGAAAGGGGGGGCGAGAGAGAAAGAGAGAAAGAGACTGATAAACATTTCCTCGATTTCTTACTTCCTTCGCTTATCTCCTGGAAAAAAAAATATGGTGGAGCTTTCGACTCCTAGAGAGAGACGAGTCCTTTGGGGAAGCCGTAGGAGCGCCGTGGGATCAGCATCAGAGCTCTGGGGTCGTCTGTGCTATCCGTGAGGTGATCTTGGGGGATTAGGAGAAGAGCGAATGAAATTGAAGGGAAGGGAAGGTAGGGGGAAGGGAGCAAAGAGAGAGAGAGAGAGAGAGAGAGAGAAGAGAGAGAGAGAGAGAGGACTATATAGTTCACGAGACGAAGTTGAAGGCGGTGGAAAACTTAGTAAGGCTGCGCGGAGAGGGGGAAAGAGGACAGCGCGAGAGTCGGCGAAGAAGTCTCTGAATGTCGTATTGGGGGAAAGGAAACGCCGGATACTGCTGACGGTGTGTGTGTGTGTGTGTGTGTGTGTGTGTGTGTGTGTGTGTGGAGGTGGGGTGGGGGGGGAGAAAGGAAGGAAGGAGTAAATGGTGCAGTCTCACCTCCTTTCCTTTCCCCTCCCTTCCTCTCCCTTTTCTTATCTTAATGTATCTTCTCTTCTCTTCCCTTCCCCTGTATTTTCTTTACTCCTCTTCCTCTCCCTCTCTCTTACTTTCATTTATCGTCTCTTTTCCTCGCTGCTCTTCTCTCCTCTTCTCTTCTCACCTCCTGTCCTTTCCCCTCCCTTCCTTTCTATTTTCATATCTTAATTTCTCTTCTCTTCCCTTCCCTTCCCCTTCTCTTTTCTGCACTTCCTTTCGTTTCCCTTCCTTTTATCATCATTTATCGTCTTCTCTTCTCTTCTCTTCTCCTTTTCTCTTCTCTTCTATTCTCCCTTCCTCTATCAGACCTGCAGGGTGAAGGGAGAGTGCACGAAGGACGCATCTCTTCCCCCCTCCTCCTCCTCCTCCTCCTCCTCTTCCTTCGCCCCGCGCCTGATGACAAAAGCGCCTGCAGGGAGGAATTATGGAGGAAGGAAAGGAAGAAAGCGAAGGAGATGAAGAGTGGGTTATCTTCAAAATTGGCTCCATCAAATAAACCTGGAAAATACTCGGATCTTGGACAGTAAACATGAACCCTGTGTTTTGTCCTCTTTCCTCCCTTCTCTCCCCCTCTCTCCCCTCATCTTCCTCCTCACTCCCCTCTCCTCTTCCCCACCACTCCTTCCCTCCTACCACTTCTTTCCTCCACCCTTCGTTATCCTCACCTTTGGAATTTAGGGATGGTAAGAGAAAAGAATCTACGTTCATATCACGAGTCTAAAATGATAAATGAAACGTTTCTGGTATTTTTTTATAACAAAGGAGACGGCTCAAGGGTAAAAAAAAGTGTAGAAAAAAAGCCCGCTACTCACCTCTCCCATAACAGACAAAAGTAAAGAGTGGCCAAATAGAGGTCAATTTCGGGTATGCTGGAAGGCGTCTAGAAAGAGAAGAAACGGAGAAAGCATGCATGTAATGACCTCCTATTCGTTATATGGGGTTCAAGCTGGATTTGGAATACCTTGAAGAAGATTGAAGACATTTTTCCTCAAGAGCTGGCAGTGAAGATTTTTTTATCGACATACCAACTCCATAAAAAGGCACACACATATATTTGGAGACGAGTATATCAAGTCATCACTAAAACTATTGAAGTTACTCTGCCGCTTACAACTTGCCGACTCTCAATAACAAGAATATGGAAAAATATTTAAGGTAACGAGAAAAGTAGCAAAATTCAGGTCGTTAGTTCAGCTTGGCAGTAGAAGAAAAGTACCGGTAGGAGAGAGAGAGAGAGAGAGATACGAAGCTCAACCTCGGCGGGCGGCAATTAGAACACCCATCGCAAGTTACCCGAGGAAGACTTAGTTAGCGAGTCCGAGTTACGGGGACGCCCAACAACTTTTCAGCCGCTCGGTAACAGTCGCTGGAAATTGGATGTGCTAGTGATGGCTGGGCAATGAACTGAGAAAAAGGAGGAACACCCGAGCTTGCACATACACTGAGAGGCTGGTGGAGGTGTAGGAAAGAGAAAAGAAAGGTTAATAAAGAGCACGTATATTCCATGGTTAGTGAATTTGTTGAAAAGGAGAGAGAGAAAGAGTGATTTGATTAACCGAGAAGAGAGAGGAACATCCAAGCAAACACTTCAAAGGTTGGTGGAAGTGTAGTAAAGAGAGGAGAAGAAAAAAAACAGTAGCAGAGAGGAGGGGTTAAAGAGAGGATGAAAGTGTTGAAAAGAGGTAAGAGAAAGAGAAAGAGAGGAGGGTTCAACCGAGAAAAGAGAGTAACACCCAAGCAAGCACTTCAAAGGCTGGTGAAAGTGTAGTAAAGAGAGGAGAAAAAAAAGAGTAGCAGAGAGGAGGGGTTAAAGAGAGGATGGAAGTGTTGAAAAGAGGAAGAGAGAGAGAGAGAGAGAGAGAACACAAGCACATACATTCAAAGGTTGGGGAAAGTTTAGGAAGGAGAGAAGGAAGAGAGTATATAACAGAGAGAAGTGGTTAAAGACAGAGCGTTAGGGTTAAAGAGCTGCGGCCTAGGGTAAAAGAAAAAGGTGTTAAGGAATTGGTTATCGATATTCCCTTCGGCCAAACAGACGAGGCGCCGGGAGGAGACGTGTAGTTCGGGCGGGTGTGAGGGGCGATGTTTCAGCTTGGAGGAGGAGGATGTTTGTCTTGTGGGGGATGGAAGGTCAGACGGAAGACTGTTAAGGGGGATAACTGTTGGTCTTGTGGGAGGATGGGGGATCAGGATAAAGACCGTTAGGGTGGATAGTCTCTTTGGAGGATGAAGTAGCAGGAGAAAAGGTCGGAGGCGTGTGAAAATGTAGAAAAGTATATTGAAGTGTAGGCAATAGATTCTTAATAGAGGGAAAATAAGAATGATGACGATGGAAGGGAATTTTTCACACGATTCTAATCTCTTACTTTTCCTTTTAATCATTTCCATTTAGCAAATCCATAGCACACGTTGTTGCAGGCTGATCGTCTAAAGTCTTTGTGAAGGCCTCCGACATTTACTGATTATCGCTGGCATATTTCCTAAGATGGAGCTGCAGGTCAGATGTCTCAAAAAGCAAAAACAATGCTCTTCGCAGAAACCCTCGAGGCCCAACAGTAACGTAAGAGGTCTCGCTCGTTCTCTGACAGCAAATTTTTAAAACGTACCGTATACGTCCTTTATGCTCTCAAAACGCAACCCTCACTCAGCCGTGTGTGTGTGTGTATGTGTGTGTGTGTGTGTGTGTGTGTGTGTGTGTAAGTGACCTCGACTACTCAGGTATTTCATTAGCCCAGAGCCTGGACTTCTTTAATTGCTGTCTGGGGACGCAGCCCGCCAGGACGCGGCTCTCCTGCTCAAAAGAGAGAAACTTGGACCCCGGGAAGCGACGCCACACCAGCCCACTGCCCGCCGCCCGCCGTCCGCTGCCGCTGCCTTACAAATATTTAGGATGATCTCCTTTGTTGATTTTCCATGAAAGTTGAAGTTTTAAGTCCCCACGGGTTTGTTGTCTTCTCCCCGCCGTCCCGAGCCAAGACTTGTCAGGTTTTCTTTTGTTTTCTTTTATCTTTGCAAGAATGAAAGTTCGTCTTAGTTCAGTGAAGATGACGGAGGTGAGTTTTTTTTCTGTTTCAACTTGTTTTCGTTGTTGCCATCCCAACCAAGAATACTTTAAAGAAATATTAATACTTGAAGTCCTTACTCGTACGAGAAATGTGCCGTGCTTAAGATTAAGATAACTTAAATAACTATATTGTCTACTGATATTGTGAAACTGGAACGTTAGAATGCACGGCCCCTACTTACCCTCGGAAATAATGCAGGAGCATGCGCCGGGGTGGGGAGGGAGGGGGCTGTGGTGTGGATTGTGGCGCTCGGTATCGGGAGAGAATCTTATATAATGACGCTGATTTGTCCGTGGACAAAGCAACGTGGCGGCCAGAGTGATGCACCGACTGTAGGAGCGCGGCCAATTTGCAGCTCCTTTGAGGCACCAGACGGCAGCTGCCACACAGGGCCCTGTGAAGGAGCCGCTGCATAGGCTGGGAAGAGCAATGAAGGCAAGTGTTGCCTGGCCACGCCACACGCACGGTATGCCTCTTGGCGCGCAGCAGCAACTGACTAGAAGGCCTTATAGCACTGCCTTGTGTAAGAGGTGAAGGTGTCTGGCCACGCATCAACTACATTCAAGAACTGGCTGCATTTTGAAGTATAGTCGGACCCCTTCTTTCAAAGGCAAAGGGAAAGAATGTTGTTTGCATATTTCGTTGTCTTCCACACTTCCCCAGGTCCTTGACGCCTCCCTCCCCGCTCCCCTTGAAAGGGATTCCGGCCCGCCAGCCAGGCTTTACATCAGTCAGGGTTATCGTCAAGGAATGGGATGCCGTGACACTTAAGACATTTGGGATGTTCGGCATTTCGCAGGTCTAAAATATTTTCACAGCAACTTTTCCATCAGTGTGGAGACGAAGACACTCACGCCCCTGCCGCCCCTTCAGCGTCCCGGCACCTGCGCCTCCTCGCTGCAGCCTCGCTAATCACCCCCCGAGGTCACAGATTCTTTACTTTCGGCCTCGCATGAAGTCATAAAAGAGATGAATGGTTCCAGGAGTGACGCACCAAGTATATGTCACCCCCAGGACCTCCTCGGAGCTACTTATTTCTACATTCTTCCTCCTACCGGCGCTGTGGGGGTGGAGAGGGGGTGAAGGCCCGGAAGATCAGTCGATGCTGTAATTAACGTGGCGTGGGCGGAGAAGTGACGCTCGAGTCTGTCTTCCCCTGGCGGCGGCGTGCTCGATGGTCAGCAGGACAGATCGTGGCCACGTAGCGGAGGCAGGGCTTTCCTTACACTATAGATTACAGACGCGCCAGCACCTAGAAACAGACGAAGAGCAGGAAAATGTTTCGTGCTATTCTAGTACTAAATAGAGAAAGAAATCCATATGGAGTCAAAAATTTCCATCACTTAACCTAATGTTCAGATTTTGAAATGGTATCGTCACAGAAAGATATAATCGTAATAAAAAAGCATTTTTTTTCCATCAGTAAATCAAATGCTCATATTTTCATAATTAAAAGAATAAGGTCACAAGATGGTGGATGAAAATTTACGTTGCTTTTAAGTTTGAAAATATTGTAGAATGATTATATATATATATATATATATATATATATATATATATATATATATATATATATATATATATATATATATATATATATATATATATATATATATATATATATATATATATATATATATATATATATATATATATATATATATATATATATATATATATACATCGAAATCCTCCTCTTCATTCTCCCTATCCTTTGCCCTTTCCGTCTGTCAACCTGTCAGTCTGCCTTCATCAGTCTAAATATTTATCTGCAGTCGTCCGTCACCCGTCCATACGCCTGCCGTCTGCCTGTCTGTCTGTCATATATCAGACGCCCAGAAAGCGCATCAAAATCTATTCAAATTTTCTCCCTCCTCCTCCGCCGATCTGATTCACGGAAAGAGGAACACCATTTTGAAAACATTGAAATGAGCTTCATCATAATTTATGTGCATCACATCCATAATGTATGACTTGTGAGCCTTCGTAAGAGTTTTTAGACCCGTATCTTTGCCTTTTTGCAAGTCCTCAGAACTAAATCCATCAAAGGGAAGTATTAGGTTACGTTCGGAATAAAGTTAACCATGTGACCTTGAAGTCTGGGCGTCCCTCCTTGGAGCTATTCGTTGATTTTTTCGTTTGTCTGGCAGTCCGTGGCCTAAATTCATTATCAGTAAGTGAATGTCAATACTTACTCCCAGAAGTTTCGATCTGACCACCACAACAGCCGAAAAAAGGGCGAGACTACTTGCCAAAACCTATTCGTAAAGTGTTCCCTCAAGAGACGGGGGAGTCAAGATATACCGTCATCAGATTTCTATCCTTCCCAACGCTCCGAGCCTCCTCCTCCTCCTCCTCCTCCACACTTGACTCTTGACGCCGCGAGAAGAGGCGACCCACCGACCCACCCAAGCGGCAGCGGCGGGACCTTCGGCGTGGCTCGTCCGTGTTCTCCGTGGGTGGCGTGAGGAAAGACTTCAGTGGGGCGTGGAAAGAAATATTGAGCTCTGTTAGTGTTACGCCCCCTCATTCCTGCCCCCTCCACGCCACTCCTTCACCCCCCCACTTTCTACTTCCTCTTCTCTCTCTCTCTCTCTCTCTCTCTCTCTCTCTCTCTCTCTCTCTCTCTCTCTCTCTCTCTCTCTCTCTCTCTCTCTCTCTCTCTCTCTCTCTCTCTCTCTCTCTCTCTCTCTCTCTCTCTCTCTCTCTCTCTCTCTCTCTCTCTCTCTCTCTCTCTCTCTCTCTCTCTCTCTCTCTCTCCATTTCTCTTACTCATTCTCTCGTTACGAAATGCAAATGTAGAAGTTCCTGCCGGAAACACCATTATGGAAATCAACACTACGATAGAATATTTCTTAGAAGTTGGGGATCAGAGTTGTTTGTTCGTTTTAGTTTGGAGGGACAGATGTGCAGACAGACGGCCAAACAAACTGAAGTGCCGCGGACAGACAGGCAGAGTCAGGCGGGGCGGACATTGACAAACGAGAAGAAAAAGAAGATGAGGTATTTTGACCAACGGCCCAGAAACGTGAGACCGGGAGAAAGAAAAAAAATGGAGGGAGAGGAAAAGGGACTCTGAGATATAAATGAAGAAGATAAGAAGAAGAGGAAGGAAAAAAGTGAATGGATTATCAGATCAGTAGGCGAACATAAAGACAGAGACAGACATGCTGACACGAGACACGCCAAACACCCATAAAGAAAAGACAGATAGGGTTTGTAAAGCGACGAGGGGGACTTTTAGGAAGAGGAGTGTGAGACTGTCCAGGAAAAAGGGAGAATACAAGGTGGGGTGGGGGGGTGGGGGGGGGGCTATCCTGCAGGAAGAAGGGAGAATAGGGGGAAGGGGAGACTGTCAGGTCCTGGTGGGAGACACGATGAAGAGTGTATAGCGTGACGGTGTTCGGTGATGGGAAAGGTGCAAGGGGACCATAGTGAGGGACGGAGAAAGTGAAAGGTTGCGTGCGTGAAGGTGATATCCGATGAGGAAGCAAAAGAGAGGATGGAATAGGAAAAGAGAGAGGATGATAGGAGAAAGAGAAAGAATGGATGGAAAGGTACGGATGATGTGGAAGGAACACGAAGGGAACGATGGAAGAGGCAAATCAAGTGGATACATAATTGTAAAGTGGTAGAAGAATATATACGAAGGTCTGTAAAGGCAGGGGGATAGCAACAAACGCGGAAAATAAACATGTGGAAGAATGCGAAGGGTGAGTGAGAGGGTTCGTAGGGAGCAGAGGAGATCGATATGGAGTGAGTGAGGGAATAAGGAAAGAAAGATAGAGTGTTTGCTGAAGCGAAAGAAGCAGAAGAGAAGGAAAAGGCCCGGGAGTGAGTGTTCCTAGGAGGGTGCGGAACAAAAACTCGAGGGTAAGTGTGGAGGGGAGAGGTGAAGAGAGAGGTTAGGGGGAAGAGGAGAGAGGAAAGAGCGAAGACTATTAACGAGTGACTGGAGTGCATGAGGTGGGAGAGACAGACAGACACAGACAGGCACAAACGAAAGGAAGGAATAACGAGAGAAGGAAAGAGAGGCGAAAGGGCTCACTGGGACCACAACTGCAGATGGAAGAGATCCAACTGAACTTTGAGAGAGAGAGAGAGAGAGAGAGAGGGCGAATGGTGACGGAGGAGGAGGAAAGATATAAAATCAGGAGATGAAGTAGTAAAAGTCAGATGAAGAAGATTGCAGGGAGAGAGAGAGAGAGAAAAGTTCCTGTTTACTTACATAACAACAGGAGGAATAGAAAGAGGAAAAAGGAGGGAAAAAAGGAAGACCAAAGGGAGGAAGGAGGGAGGGAGTGAGGAGGAGAAAAAGAGTCAGGTTGAGGCGAGAAAGCAAAGGAAAAAGACTGACACTGAAGAGAAATAAGAGGAAGGAAGGAAGAAGGCAAGGAATTTATTCTTCAAGTTCGCTTCAAGATTGGGGCCGCTCGCTTCAAGAGGGCGGAGGCAAGAAGGCAAATCCTGCTCCCGCTTGTTTCTGACGGATTAGGAAAGGATGTGTGTGTGTGTGTGTGTGTGTGTGTGTGTGTGTGTGTGTGTGTGTGTGTGTGTGTGTGTGTGTGTGTGTGTGTGTGTTTCAGTAGAAGTGTCCGGTGTTTTCGTAAAGAGATTGTTACGTGTAAAATTTTCTTTTTTATTCTTTTTCTTCATCTCTTCCTCTTTTTCTTCTTTTTCTTCTTCTTCTTCTTCTTTTTCTTCTTCTTCTTTCCTTCATTTCCATCTCCCTTGCTTTGCCCATTAAGTGACCTATGAATTTATTAGCCCGTTGCGGGACCTCCCAAATTGGCCACGACGACCCTTGAGGAGCCGCACAAATTCGCCAGGAGCCACGACGAACCTTTCGGGGCAGTGCAAATTAGCCGGGAGCTACGACGACGTTTCTCATGAGTGTTCTTTTCATATTATTCATGGTACAGAAGCTTCATCAGATTCTCACTAGGCTCATAAAGCTACCCATGAAAATTCCCACAACCTCCACGAAAGCCTTTAAGTGTGTATGTAAGCCCCGAATTGTTTGAGAATAAGGACTTGGACTACGAAGCGGGGAGGCTGGATCAGTTGGAATGAGTCTTGGGGAATGAAGTCTGGTGGTGGTGGGTGAGGCGCCGGGCTCTCCGATGTGTCATTGACTGATGGTGATAACAGTATTTGTTTTTTAAATTACCCCCACATATTTTCAACCTGATGTACGCGATGCATTACCAGAGAGAGAGAGAGAGAGCATTCCTAACTGACTCGAACGAAGAAAGGGCTTAAAGTTGCTGGTGTTCCGCTTCGGTAAATTCACTTCGATTATTAAAGTTCTCCCTCGCAATCCCTTACGTCCCCCACTCTTACCTGTCCCCTTCTATACTCCTCTTTCCAGGCCACTAATTACCCCCTGGTAACGACAGGTAACTCAGCCCTCTCTCATGATGGTACTTGCTGCCCAGGGGTGGAAATGACCCTGGGGGAAGGGGGAAGAGTGTGGTAAATGTATATTTTATTTTTAAACTAAGAGAATGAGATGCGCTTGGAACTGCCATTTTCTCTGGTGATATACGCTGATGATGCGTTTTCTTTAGACTTAAGACTTTCCTAAATCACACCAGAACGACTCCATTGGCCAATAATTCTTCTTTATACAACTTAAAATTTGAGTTTCAGCTTAAATTGCGCACTCTTCCCCGGCCATTTCTCCTCCCCTTCCTGGTCGTTCTACATCCTCCTCCTCCTCCTCCTCTTCCTCAGCTCATATTGTTCTGCTTGTTCCTGTTCTTGTTCTTCTTGTCGTTCTTTGTCATCCCCATCGTCATTATCAATATTTATGTCTTCTTTGTCATCATTATCACTTCTCTATTATTTTTTTTCTTCTTCCTCTTTCCTCCTTTTTTTCCCATTCTCCATTTATACGTCCTCCTCCTCCTCCTCCTCCTCCTCCTCCTCCTCCCTACTTTTCCTGTTACTTGTTTTTTACCTCTCTTCCTCCATTTGATCGTTCCAACTTCTCTACTTCCCTCACACTCTTTCCTTTCTACTTCTTTTCCTGCTTTCCTACGTCCTTTCCTTTTCTGCTCTCTTCCCTCCCTCACTCCTACGTCCTTTCCTTTCTTGCTTCCTTACTTCCCTCTCTCTTTTCTACGCCCTTTCCTTTTCTGCTCTCTTCCCTCCGTCATTACTACGTCCTTTCCTGCTTCCTTACTTTCCTCCCTCTTTCTTACGTCCTTTCATTTTCTTCTCTCCTTCCCTCTCCCTTCTGCTGTTGCTCGCGCCTGTAATCTCGTCCCATACTGGTGGCCTCGTCAGTGTCCCTCGGCGTGCGCTGTGTAACTTTTCGGCTCCACTTAGCAGAAGAAAAAAAAAATTGATTGGTGAATGTCGTGCTGCATCATATCAAGTCCACCAATCACATAAATCTGTCCTCCCTCTCTAGACTGTTTTATTCTGTTGCTGTTTCTGTGTTTCTGTTGTATTGTCTTGTATATATAGCATGTCAGGCAGATTGGATTAACTCGTGACCTTAATTGTTGACGGTATGGTTGTTGTTGTTGATGTTGAGTTTGTCACTATCATCATCGTCATCATCATCATTATGTAAATCGAAATCTCCGCACAATATCCCGCCATCACCAATAGATTTTCTGCATTGAATCAACACTTTCTGGGCTGAGTTCACCTCAAATATTCCCTGGGTGTGTGTGGGTGGGTGTGGGGGGGAGGTTCTTGATGGACATTTTTGCAATATCCCCTGTCATTAGGAAGAATATTTTCGCAGAGAGAGAGAGAGAGGGGCTCATTTTTCTGCATCGTGTCCCCTTCCCCCCTCAGTCCCTCCGCCAGGACATGTTCGGAGGAGTTTCTGTAAAATGTTAAATATTTACTCTGAGTCTGTGCGTCCTCGAGGGGCGTGGAGCTGCGCCTTTCTTAAATGTTCTTATTAGTGTGTATTTATATCCCCGTTAACAGTTAATGGCGCGGCAAGAGGCTGCGAACTTTTATTCACAAAGGCGATGTAGGAGGTTTCTTTCTCCCTCTCTTTTCCTCCTTTAATGAGACGTTTATAATTCGAAAACTTGTTCCCGTGTTTGTTCGCTTTTTGCTCGCTGAAAAGCCGAGAAATATGCAGATGACGAAATGCTGAAAAAATTATATTGTTTGCATTATGTTTACAATTATGTTATTATTATTATTATTATTATGACTATTATTATTACTATTATTATACAGAAAGATACACAATGATATAAAAAGACCACAAGTGACCAGACGATCGACCTACACAACTCCTTCTCCATTCATAATATAACTTCCACTTTGACCTTTCAGCTCTTTAGCAACTCTTTAGTATTTTATTTATAAGTTGGACTAAGTGGTGGCCTGAGTTCATCGGACTGGACTGGAGGGAGGTTGGTGGGAGGGGAAGCCTTGCCTCTTGCATGCAGATGAGTCTCGGAGGCAGTTACTTCCTGGGATAATTTATTTATTCTTTTTATATCCTCTGCCATTTACCTTTAACTTTGCAGTATCTTACCGACCAGTCAACTGTCGTATTCACCCTCCGATTTTGCAGTATAATAACGACGTTTCCTTATGTCCAGTAATATATTGCTTCCTTTGCACGCTATAAACAAGAAGCTGTCGCTAGTAGTAAGGTATCCCTTCAAAATTCACAGGTGTGTCCGTTTTCTTTTATGCCATTTACCAGCACAGGGTTCTCTCTCAGCGATAAGTATCCTTGTACACGTATATGCATTTTCTTCCTTTCCGCAGCGTGTGTAATTTTCCTTTATCGGTGTTTTCTGCGTGTGCATGTTTTCGCAGCATTTGATGTTTCATATCGGGACCTCGTAAAAGGGAGTGCTTATCACAGTTGTGGCCTGTACGTGGCTCACCTGAAGGATAAGACATAATTAATGAAGTTAGGTGTATGATTTTGTGCAGTGCGATCATAAATTTATCTAGCTAGCTATCCACCCGTCTGTTGGCATGCCCGTTTTATCGTTGAAGTAACAATGACTTGCATTGCATCGCCTTATTGTTGGAAGCAAAATATACAGCTATATATAGACATAATTACATCTACATTTCAACCATAATTAAGACATTTGTAATTGAGAGTAGGGACATATCCAGGTTCCCGTTGGTGATAAGCATGGATCTAAGCTCTCTTCAGCTTGATATTTTGGCGGAAGTGCTCTCTGAGAGAGGTTCAAGAGGATGACGTTCGAGGAAATGCGTCGAGAAAAATTAAATAAGAAATCCGACACAAACATTAGTAGAATGGAAATTAAGTTTTGATTTCTTATCGATCATTTTTTAGAGTACAAGTAACCTATAAATGAACTCATGACTCTAGCACCCATCTATGAATTAAACTTATTGTGAGTTGCGGTAGAAAAAATCCTCACCGCCACGCGCTACCAAACTTTCTTTACCTTTCACCTCACCAACCTTCACCTCCGCCATCCTCAGTTTTTCCTTGTCACACCTAGCTGCATGCTTTCTTATATATGTACTTATTTCGGAAGTTGTTATATTAGCCGACAATTATTAGAGATGAGAAACCTGTCCTGTTTCTTTCTTAGTAGGCCTATTATTGTGTGTTGTATTGTCGTGTTTTACTGTGACCGCGCGGAGGAAGGGTAGAGGGGGAGGCTGGGTAGGTGGGAAGGTGGGTAGGGGGGTAGGGGGGTAGGCACAGTAGTAGGGCAAAGTTGGCTAGTTTTACGTGTCATATGTTCAATGGTCCGTTGCCTTCTATTGTTTTCTTAAGTATTCTGAACTGAAATTTTGTTTGTTATGGGAATATTTCATAATAGTATTTCTTCAGACAGTCCATATGCGGTAAAGTTGAATGACATTACGAGCGTGACGGCGAATATTTTCATGTTTTTCAGACACCGGTTACATGCAAGGAAATTTTTTATTACACCGCATCAAGGGATTCAGGCAAAGTAATCAAACGTCAGTGTTAAAATAGTTTATGCGTGTATTTTTATAGTAATATTCCAAAGAGTATAGATGCTCTTTTGAAGTCAGGTCGTGAGCAACGTTGCCAGATTGTCGTACTCTGCCTCCTATGTTTGTCGATTTCCGCCCCAAAACTGCTTTCATCACCCAAATAACTGCCTTCATATATGGTTATCGTTGAAATAGTTAAATATTGGTGTTTCTTGACAATAGCTATGGCTCAGAAACCGGTAAATACGCGACTCTGAGTACGATAATCTGGCAGTGATGGTCGTGACGTGTACTGTTGTGGCTCAGTGCTGCCAGATTGTCGTACTCAGCCGATTATATTTCCCGACTTCCTACCCTAATCTGTCTTCTGGGCTCCAATAACGCAACCAATTTATATTTATCGTTAAAAGAGTTTGATTCTGATGTTTCTTGGCGATAGTTAGGCGTCAGAAACCGGTAAATACAATGCTCTGAGTACGATAATCTGGCAGCGGTGGCTCCTCAGTGGCCGCCTCGCACCAGCTGGAGATGGAGCTGTGGTGGGGCCTCACGCTCCTTTTATCCCTCATAGCCGCGGGCCGCTGCCAAAAGCCCCACAAACGATTCGAATACAAGTACAGCTTCAAGGGACCCTACCTGGCACAGAAGGACAACCAGGTTCCCTTCTGGCACTACAGCGGGAGTGAGTATAGGTGGTCTTGGGGTCGTCTGCTAACATATGTTGACCGCCCACTGCCTCTTATTTACCTCATAACCGCCGCCTCTTTCCCCTCCAGGCTCTATGTCATCGTCTTCCTCATGGTTTTCTGTATGTGTGGCGTGTGAGTGCATTGGGTGGCGTGTCCTCCTGTCAGAGCAATGCACGTGTTAACCGGGCTGTCATTTCCCCGGTGTGCGTGTGTGTGTGTGTGTGTCAGGTGGCAGTGTAGAGGCGTGCAGTAACGAGGAGAAAGTAATGTTAATAATAAAACAAATAACAATAGATATACCTCTCCACTCGTAATTGATCTCCCTTTTGGCCACTCTACTTTTGTCTATTATGGGATCGGTGAGTAGTGGGCTCCTTTTTTTTTCTTTTTTTTTCGCTGCACTTTTTGTTGCCCTTGAGCCATCTCCTTTGCTGTAAAAAAATTAAATGTATTATCAATATAATTTTGAATTCTCCTCTTAATTATGTGAAACCCTTCTATTTATAGTTCCTAACATTTGATTTGCCTTATTTCCCCTCTCTTTTTGTGTGACCATGATATAGCTAATATTCAAATCCTGTATTTTTATTTCTAATATGCACTTATCTACATTGAACTCCCATCTTCCATCTATTAGCCCAAATATTTAACTTGTCTAATTGTCTCTCCATCACCCCAACATCATACCTGTAACATTTTGGTTATTTAGGTGTCATCAGTAAATTTTGCAAGTTCATAGAATATATCTAAATCAGTAAGGATAAGCAATGGTCCCAAGACTAACCTGAGACCCCCTTTTGAGAGATGCAAGCCATCCAATTTCCTGCAGCCTTCATGGGGAAAAGCATAACACAGGAAAGGACGGCACCGCTAGCCATCACTGTCGTGAGGGATGCTAATTCCTGAAGAACATGTGAAAAAAAAAAATTCCAACACTCTGCCCAGAATATACGAGGGGGTCTGAGGGAAAGGAATCGTGTATCAACATGTCTATGCTTGAAGAGTTAGAGATTTAGTTATATACAAAAATTGAAGCCATATGACATAATATTGTGAGTTTACAGTAAAGTGTTATCAGTTACAGTTTCCTCTTCATCTTGGGATGCTTTATAATCTATATTTTTTAAGCACTGATGCCTCATTCCCTTAATTCTTTAGGTTTATGTGGGATGCCTTGGCAGAAACATCTGCTTGCTTTGTATACTACTCTCTTACAAAAATCAATCCCCCACTCCCACTGCTGGTTTCCTTATTGTTTGACTTTTACTCAATAACAAACTCAATATTTTGCTTTCTGGTCACACCTTCAAACCACCTTAGCATGATCCACCTCGTGTACTCCACCACTCCATTGAGCAGCATGAGGGGAAAATGTCATCGATGATATATTAAGAAGTACATATTTAAGGATGATATTGTGTTAAATATAAACTACGTTTACAACAAAAAAGAGTGCAAAATAATTTTGAATGGTGAAGAAATGGAGGAGGTAATGAGTTTAAGTACCTTGGATCAGTTATGTGTAAGCATGGTGGTATGGAGGGAGTGATAAGAGAAAGAGCATTGCAAGGAAGAAGGGTGGTAGGGTCTTTGGGACGAATCATGAATGGCAGAAGTGTGAACATTGAGGTAAAGAGGGATTTGAGAAATGCAATAATAGTACCAACCCTCACATATGCAAGTGAAACGTGGGCCTGGAATGAAAGTCAGAGGTCTAGAGTGCAGGCAGTGGAAATGAGTTATTTGAGGAGTGCTTGTGGTGTGAGTAGAATGGGTGGAATGAGTAATGAAAGTGTGTACGAGCATTTTGGAATGTGTCACAGGGGTGAAGGGAAGAAGTGTGGAGTGGTGGAAGAAGTGAAGGGTTAAGATTCGTTTTAGGTCCGTGCCAGTATCTCATTACCTACCAACATCAGTATCTCTTCATATATCTTTTCTACAAACCTTCAACAGTCATGGAAACGCTTTGAAAATCCAATTCAAGGACATTTTTTTACTCTTGAAAATAGGGGATAATGTTTACGAAAGCGCGTCGCCTCCTGTGGCGAGGGTGCAGCAGTGTTGAAATACCTCCTTGCTGAAATAAGTCACATATACATGTGGCGGGGGTCGAGGGGGGCGCTGGTTGGAGTAGTTTAAATATGTTCCCCGACCCTAAACCCTCTGCGAGCTATTTTACGGCTGCGGCGGCTGCAGCGTCGTCGTGGCCGCCGCCAGAGGAGGCGACACGCTTCCGTAAACATTATCCCCTATTTTCAAGAGTAAAAAAAAGTCCTTGAATTGGATTTTCAAAGCGTTTCCATGACTGTTGAAGGTTTGTAGAAAAGATATATGAAGAGATACTGATGTTTCATAAAGTAGATTATCAGATACTGGCTCAGACCTAATACAAATCTTTACTGAAGTGAAGCGACAGACTTTAAAGTGGTTTGGCCACATGGAGCGAATGGAGGAGAGTAAGATGACCAGAAGGGTGTATGTGAGATAGAGGAGGGAATGCTAAGGGCGACCTTCAGTGAAATGGAGGGATAGGGTGCAAGAGTATGTTAGGGAGAGGGGGGAAAGATCTTTGAGAAACTTTGAACAGGCAAGGAGGGAGTGTTTGGATAGAGAGAGTTAGAAGCTCTTCTGCCGTGGCCATCCCCTGGTGGGAGCTCCTAGGAGCAGGTGTCGATGAAATAATGATGATGATACAACACCTAAAAGATCACTTTGTTATTAATTTTAGGTCTGAATTAAAATAGCAAATGCAAAATTACACAACTTTGAAAAGCAAATTCTGGTGTATTTGTACATATTACATCTACATTATGCCCCTCAGTTACAGGAAAGGGAAAGCAATTAATGGATGTGAACTTTTTTATTTCAACTTATTAAATGCCAGTAAAGTTGGTGCCTTATGACCATGGCTGGGCAGCAGCACCTCTGCATACCCTAAACAGCCAATCTTGCTTCAATGAATAATAGTCATTGAAGGCCCTTCTCAGACACATGATCTTATACCATATAACATGACGTATCTTCCCCACAGATGCCATAGCCAGTGAGGAGAGTGTTCGCATCACGCCATCTCTTCGGAGCCAGAAGGGGCAGATATGGACCAAAAACCCAACCAGTTTCGAGTGGTGGGAGGTGGATTTTGTCTTCCGCGTGACAGGCAGAGGTAGAATTGGAGCAGATGGTTTGGTAAGTCCAACACCCTCAGACACCATCTAGTGGAAGTCCAGTAATTATGATCATACCTATTAATTTACAAAATGATTTGAAGATTAAGGTGCATACTGTACAGTAAATATTCTCTTCACCAGGCCCTGTGGTTCACTGACAAGCCTGGGGTTGAGGGTCCTGTGTTTGGTAGCTCAGACAAGTGGAATGGCCTCGGAGTCTTCTTTGACTCCTTTGATAATGACAACAAGAGGAACAATCCTTATGTGATGGCCATGGTGAATGATGGCACAAAGGTTTATGACCATGAACAGTAAGTATTGATCCTTGCTTCAATTATTAATGCCATTACTTGTGTTTATATTTAAGGGATGTATAGCTTAGTAGAGAATTTAAATCTTTGTCTTATATATATATATATATATATATATATATATATATATATATATATATATATATATATATATATATATATATATATATATATATATATATATATCGTTCATGTTAAGGACATTACGATGACAAAGCAGCTTTGTTTCAGAGTTTAGTTCAAATATTTATTTTTTCCTGTTTTCTTTTCCATTGTCATCCCAGCCTAGAATTATCATATTTTAGTACTTTCACCACTCTACACAACTCTTCACACAAGAGGGTTTTTTTCCGTGCGGTAGTATGGCCGCACGGCTGGGTGTCTTAAGAGGCATGTCTTCACACAAGCGTTTTTTCCCACGCAGTTCGTCTGCAGCAGTCCACAGAATAGTAGTCAGTTTGTTACCGTTTGCTCAAGTTACAGGAGGTAAAGAAAAGAGTGATGTATGTGAATATAATGAACAGGGTGTTAAAATGGAAGAGTGTGTAAATGGTGAATCCCCCCCAATAAACAGCTCTAGGCTCCTTCAAGGAGCATTCTACACATAATATTCTGACCTGAAAGTTGAAGAAAAGTTTTTCAATTATTTTTGCATGTCATCTACATTTGAAGAACTGAGCAAAATGAACCTCTGCCACAGAACCGCTCGGGGAAAACACCCCATGTGAAGGGCTCCATAGACTTCTAGAGTACTTTAAACCGTTTGGTGATGTGCGGATTGGCAGTGCACACGGCTGGTAAATCGTTGCTGTGCAGCCAATGTGTGAAGGGCCTCATTGAACTTCATTGATTTCTAAACCACGCAGGAAAAAATCTCTCGTGTGAAGCAGGCCTTAGCTTCCAAGGAATTATATATCTATTTAGTGAAAGTTTCCCATACTATGAAAAGTCATTAGGATGAGGTTGTGTCCTCTATGAGCCTTCTCCGTTCTCTCCCACAGTGATGGCCTCAGCCAGCAGCTTGGGGGTTGTCTTCGAGATTTCAGGAACAAGCCTTTCCCAGTCAGGGCAAAGCTGGAGTATTACCACAACATTCTGACAGTGAGTATCTTGTGTAACAGCTCTTCAGAATTCATTAATTGTTTTGATGATAAGTTTCTTTAAGCAACTATTGTTGTTTCTTTACCACTTAATTACCACTCAGTTTTTTTGATTTAGTAGGATTTTAGTTTAAAATGAATCTATTGCAATATGAAGACATTAAAGTACATGTTATGAAGGCCTTAGTGCCATAGCACTAAAGAACTCCTCCCCATGACTTTTAATGGCTGCCACAGCTCAAGACCCAGCTCATAGAGCATGATTATATTAAAATGAAAGAAGAGCATGATGAAGACCCACAAGGAACAGAGCCCAGTGCAATTCACGACTCCTTAAGTGACCATGATCCAGGCACTGCTCAGCCATATAGTTATGGAGAAACACCTGCATCCTTAGCAGAGACTGGAAATCCCTTAGATATTGAGGCACCAAGTGATGATGGTTTCACCAGAGAAGCCCTAGATACAGGGTACATGTTGGTGGAGACCATTCATGATGTTGCTGAAGAGGAGCTATCTGCTGGCTGGGGCTGGTTAGGGGCCAGCAGTAACACTGAGGAATTTGGTGCAGCCACCACTGCCTCCACCTTGACCCACACCACTTCCAAACCTGAGAAGAGGCGAAGAAAGAAGCAGAGGAAGAGGAGGGGAAAGAAGAAGAAAAGGGTGTTCAAGACTTCTCCTGGGGTAGGGGGGCATGTTGAGTGCACCCATGTTGGTGTCAAACTAAACAATGCTCCATTATAATAGTAACGGAATGCTTACTGCTACATTTATGAGAGTGGAGTGTTTACCTTCCCTTCCCATGTACCTGGCATTGGTAGCTGATTGGTAGGAAATATTTGCTTTAAGAATTTAAAACCATTTAATTGAAATTTAATTTATATTACTCATGAAAGTCTTGTGTCTGTACGACGGCTGTCAAATTTTTCCTATTTCTACACGTGCTATTGTTTTGCTCAGTAAGAATGCAATCTCTTCCTTGCATTTGCCATTAGGCCTGGCAACTAAAGATTGTTCTTATTATTTGAGTAAAGTTAGTGTATTAGGGAACCAAGTGGGTGATGACTGATTATTTTTACTGACACCTGTTGCTGCCCTTTATAAGATAACATGAATGACAATGTTTGTGTCCTCTCCCTGACATGTTTATTCCAAAATGCATCAGGCATTAATAATCATTATATCTGATATTCTACATTGTATTGTGATGTGTGATATCTGTTTGCTAATCTGAGGATATTGGGCTGTTTTCTAATGCAGTACTACTTGTCCATGTAAAATTTGTTTCAGATTTTTGGTTTACTATATGCACCTTTAAATTTTTGTTCCACTCTTAAATTTTTCAGTGAACACTATAATTGTTAATACATTAGTTATGAATTAATGCTGTAATACCTTACTGCTGTTTTGCAGCTGATGATCCACAGCGGCATGACTAACAACGATAAGGACTATGAGATCTGTATGCGAGCAGAAAATGTACATCTACCTCCCTCTGGTCACTTTGGAGTGTCCGCAGCCACTGGAGGACTGGCTGATGACCATGACGTAAGTCATCTTTAAAGAGTTTCTAATGTGGTCTGGAAAAGTCATTTAGCATTAAACTGTGTTCCTCAAACTGTATTAGACATTCACATAGCATATGTTTCTCTTTTAGTATAATACTATACAATTTATGCACCCATTTGGTACTTTTATTCTTTACTTTAACAATTTTCCTCTTTTGTATCTTGCCAGGTGCTCAAGTTCCTGGTGTCCTCATTACGTTCCCAAGAAGAAATGGCTCTCTTGCAAGTCAACCAGGAAGAGGAGGAGAAGTTCCAGCAGGAGTTCCAGGAATATCAGGAGAAAACCAAAAAGGCACGAGACGAGTAAGTCCCTGAGAATAGGGGAAGGAGAGTTTTGGTGGGAAGCTTACATTGCCATGCCAGATGTTGTACCAAGGTTACTTAATGAAGGGAGCTCACCTGTTGTTTTCCCAGACCAAAGGAGGCTCTTTTAGGGCTGATAAGATGTGAATGGCATGTTACCTATATTTTACCTCGTTTTTACTTATAAATTACTTTTTTTTTTTTTTTTTTTTTTTTTTTTTTTTTTTTACTACGGCCCTGTATTTTATCTTATTAATTTCCTCTTTTTTAAATACTTATAATTAATCATGTTTTTTCTTATTAATTTCCTCTTTTAAATACTAAAAATTTACCTTATGTTTTTTCTTATTAATTTCCTCTTTTTTAATCACTAACTTTAATAATTTGACTATTATTTATCTCATATCATTGTTACCCATATATCCTTAAACAGGTAGGATAGGGGTTAAAGGTTACTGTTTTTGTTGCATTATGTAAATTTATAACTTCTTAGGAAGATTCACTAATGCTTCTTGTTGTGCTCCTTAACTAAAATCATATTCCATCATCATGATTAGTTTTTAATTGAAAATTATTGAATAGCTCATATTGACAGTAACAGTCTCTGACCAAAGTACGGCTAGTTGATAATTTGGGCATATCTCAACAACAGCTGGCTCTTATGGTACTTAATAATTGATATCAACAACAGTGGTTATAACAAGGCCAACTGATGAGGAGGGTATACCATGAAACTTTTTAGTAAGAGAAATGCATATTTACAGCATATAAAGTAATTACTAGATGCCTAGCATGGTGCCAATAATTTTCCTTCAAGAGCAAATGGCAAAACTAGATAGGTTAATGTATACTCTAGATTCTATAAGAGAGAGAGTTCATGATTGAATTTATTTTCAGGTACATTGCACTAAATCCTGATGCAGAGAAGAAAGAAGAGGAATATGAATCATGGGAACAACGGGAACTACGACAAATCTTTGTGGGACAGAGCCAGGTATGGGTTGTGGTGTTTCATGGGCATTATAACTATCATGGGCAGCAACTTTAAGTCATGGGTGAATGACTAGTTTTCATAAACCATATTTACAATTATTTTCCCCATAACAAGTATAGATAAGTATCAGGGATGTCTGTAATTTTCAGATTCATGAGGTCATAAGACAGCTTCATATGAAGATGGATGAAATCATTGGTCGACAAGAACGGACCCTTGGCCTGGTGTCAGCTGTCCACTCAGGGATGGGTAAGTTGGACTTGAATATCATACCAATTTTTCATTAAAGTCATTCACTTCCGTATATCCTTCCCCTGTGATTTTTATTTTACTTCTTTTATGAGGCAAATGATATTAAAACAAAACATTATTGCAGGGGGACAGGTAGCACCAGTAGGGCAGGTGCCACCCGCACAACCTGTGGGTGGACTGCCAGGAGACACCATCCGCCGACATGAAGTTGATTCCATTCTGAACAACCAACGTGACATCGTCCAGACTGCTCGAGACATCAAGTAAGGTTCCTTGAAATGAAACATGGCATCGAGTTGAATTTGGTGAGAAAAGGAAAGTGAGCTAGATAAGAGGAGAATACGGTGTGTCAAGAAAATTATTGAAAGTAGTGAAGATAAAAGTCGCCTACTTTTGGCTTGAGTTGGAGTCGGTAGAAATATCTCTGACTCTGACTCCTTTATGTAATCAATTCACGTATAAAGTACTTGGCTGCACTGCTAGGCCAGTGTTTGCCACTTTTTTATGTACTTTATAATGCCCATGAAAAGTATGTAGATGAGTATGTACTGCTTCTATATGAACTTTTCAACACTTCTTTTTATGTTCTTTTTGCATACAAAAGTGTGTTAGGAAGTGCGTCGAAAATTACCTAGAAGAGCACTTACTTTTTTATGTAGTTTAAACTCCCTTTTTTGCATAGTTTTTCCCAAAAAGTACTTAAAAAGTAGGCAAAAAATGTATGCACTTTTTAATTATGTACTTTTTTATGCAAAAAATATGTTGAAAAGTCTGTAAAGAAGTAAGAAAGGTGTGTACTTTTTTACCTACTTTACAATGCAGGGGTCGAGTTTTTTTTTTTTTTTTTTTTTCCTCTAACTCCTCCCCCCTGGGTATGAGTGTTACGTAACAGCAGAGAGTTGATTGAGTTATTGAACTGGTTAAATGAAGTACTCTTGAGATGATTTGATCATGTGATTAGAATTCATGAGGATGACTGTGAAGAATGTGTTATAGATATAGACATAGATAATTATGGTAGGAAGAGTTTCTCCCATTAACTTTTGGTTTTATTCATATCAGGACCTTCGTCACAGAGATCCATCAGAAGAGCAACCAACTACTGGGTAACAGCCAGAAGCCACAGGGGTCTGTACAACCAGTGGGCTATGACTTGCATGTCACCCTTAATGAGATGAAGGAAGGTCTCAACATCGTTAAGGTAAGTCATTATTTGCTCTGAAAACAAGTGGTCTCCTACTCTGTTTGCAATGAAGATAATGGATCCTCATAAATACAACTGTCTCTGCAAGCTACTATTAGCTTGTCTAGCATTGCTGCAACATAGTAATATTTATCATCGACAGACATAACTATTTAGCACCCAATTTTGTGTTTATTTATAGAGTTTTCATTGCTTGTCTTCTGTGTGTGTTGTATTTCTTATGCTATTAGTTGCATTTTTTTGTATTTTTCCAAGATTAGTTACTCATCAAAATTGGAATTGGAGGGAATTATTAAGAAAAACAGTGTTGTTAGTCTGACAATTTGATTGTCAGCAGTAATAATTTACATTATGTGCTCTTAGAACATACCAGGCATCAAAAGTTTTCAACTTTTCAATACTTTGTATTGCAGAGAGACTTGGGAACAGCCAACCAGAGACTGTCTGGAGGGCTAGGCGGGGGCGCGGGATGTCCATCTGTCAGCTGTGTGTCAACAACCATATTTATCACCTTCATGGTTCTACAGATTGTGTTACTTATTGGCTACATCATGTACAGGTAAGTCTTTTCATTGAACTGCATCATGAAAAAAAGGCTTTAGTTAATTGCATTACAAAGTCCGTCATATTTAAATGTCAGTGTAGCTGCATAATATTGTTCCTAAAAGGGTGCATGATTAAGATTTACTTTCTCATGTAATTGATATTTTATTTTTAACTTCATTATTTACTTCAGGTAAAACATTTTATCAAGGTTTAAATCCCAGGTCATGCAATGAAATGTACAAAAACTTAAGGGGGGTTACATTTTACGTGCTGGCGCACAAACACACCATACTTCTTTTTTTTTTTATTATTATTATTTTTTTTTTTTTTTCATTCTTGTTCAATAAAATTCTGAAGAGCAGGGCTTTCATCTGAAACTTGGTTGAAATCGATATCTTCCTTTGAAGTGGAGTTATTGTTGACAAACTTAAGATGCAGTTTTCTCAGTTTTTAAAAAATGACGCTTGAGCCCCTTTGGTCCTGGGGCCCTCATATATATATATATATATATATATATATATATATATATATATATATATATATATATATATATATATATATATATATATATATATATATATATATATATATATATATATATATATATATATATATATATATATATATATATATATATATATATATATATATATATATATATATATATATATATATATATATATATTAAATTTATTTATTTACGCATTCATATATTATGCACTAATATTTTATTTATATTTATTTTTTGTTCCAGAGATAGTAAGGAGGCCCAGGCTAAGAAGTTCTACTGAGCTCTGGTGGCTTGTGAAGCTCTGAGAGTTTGATATCTCAGGAGCACAAAAGATTTCTTCCAAAATATTTTTAGATGGCTAATCATTTTGTAGAGTATTTTAAAGTTTTATGGTGGAAATGATTTTTAGGCATTTATTTTTTTATTGCCAGGGGAGTTGGTATATTGTGTTACTGTAACTAAAAAGTATTGTGAGATCTGAATCTATGAGATTGTTGTCAGTGTGATCCAGCTCCTCAAATAACATAGCTCATTAATAATGATCTTTTTTTATATAATTTGTATAAAAGCATTGAAGCAAGGACTCGCCAAATTTATTGCACTTTATCTTGTGACTTTTAACAGTTGCTGTGAAATGATAATTTATCACATTTAAAATTGTTCTCTAATTGTATGAAGTCATGTTCATTTGCATTTTTTGTTATCCCTAAAAATATAGGTTATGTTGAGTTGTCACCAGTTCACCTCATTCATGTTCTATCAGTTTATAAGATCTGATGAACTTGTACTTTCTTGACCCTTAACCACTTCTACAAATATGTGCCTAAGACAACTTTACATTCATCACTTCATAACATTAATGATGAAAGCTGGCTAGCCAGTATTATTTGTTCATAAAGCTTCCATTAAAAATAGGGGAATGATTTACTTCTGTGCATCAGTCTTGTAATTATTATCATCACCATTTCTGTTTTCATATGATGTGACATCTCACATGCTGGGAAGGGGACAGGTTAATTAAGTGTAGAAAAGTATTATAATCTTCAAAAGTTGTATAAGCTTCCAATCCAACCTGAATTTGTTTCACCATGTGAAGCAAATAGTACAACTTTACAAATGTTGACTAAGCTTTCCTCATTGATTGGTGAAGTGAGATGGTTTTAACAGCATCAAGCATCATCAACATGAGCATCTCATTCACTTCCATTTTGAAGTGTGGTTAAGTAAACATCTTGTGGTACATTAATGGAATGCTTATTTTAGTATATAATTTCCTTCATTGTCGAAGGTGTTATTTTTGTTGTTTAAGCTCAATAACAGTTTGATATTTTTCATTGTTTACAGTTTGATGTTTTTGCTTTGTTTAAAATAGCATGGTTGAGGTATCTTTTGGGTTCATTGAACAAGTATAATTTGTTGCCGAGTAGGGAAGGGGTTAATAAGAATCATTAAATAATCTGACCATCATTGAAGATCAGTTGCACACATGAAAGTCTTAAGGTCTTACCTACTTCCTTACTTCCATTTGTTGTAACTGCAGAATTAATTACAAACTTTGTTTTAGATGCTTCTGGCTACTCAGATGTTACTTCCATTGTTTCTCATTTACAAATATGTTTTCATATCAGCAGTGGATTGATGTATTTTAAGGTTTATTAAATTATTGAGATATTTTCTACTGATTCTACTGTTTTAGTTTCATCTATAACAATAATTAACAAATCTTTAATAGTTATCTTAATCATCAGCTTGTTTCCCATCTAATGGTAAAGGGTTCAAACCACAGCAATCAGAAATCACATTGAGGAGAAAAAGGCATCTATCAACAGCTTAGATACCCTGTCTCCTTTGGGAACTTCCCTTGAGGGGGTAGTCATGGCAGAAAAGTCCAGTTCTTCCTGTTTACAAATGCCAATTTTCAAATTTTTTATCGCCTCTCCATGTGATGCATTCCTTGTCCGTTTATCTCCTCATCATTGGTATCTTTACCACCTGCCCTCTTAGCTGAGTCTCTTAACTCTCTTTGAAATCACCATTTTGCACTCTCAAAATGTCTGTCAAAACACCTTCCCTGGCATATTTAACAATTCTACTGCCATAACTGTTGCACTTACCCATATTTACCTTCCCTTTGTATAGGGTAAAAATTATAGTTTTCATTCTATCCCATGGCACTAGCATGCATATTATAAACAACCATTCCATTTTTGACCCTCATATCTCAGCATTTCACTAGTTAAATATCTGCACCAAAGAGTTTTGCCCACACTCAGCCTCTCTACAGCTTTCCTAACCTTTCTCTTCTCTGTCTACATCACCTGTCTATGGACAAATACTGGCTTTCCCAAGGGTGTCACAATTGGTCTTTCTTTCCGGTCATTCATTAGCTGCTCAAATTATCTTCTTCATCTGCCCCTAGCTGCTTCACTTCCTTTAACAGGTATGTCTTTACTATCCTTTACCTTCCCAATTCATATCCTGACCGTTTAATTGAAACTGAGTGAGTTTCTTACTAGCAAGGAAAATATTAGCAAAACATGAAAAGTTGGTGTATGTTAGTTAAGAATCCCATTAGTCTTTCATGAAACATTGAGGAGAAAAAAAAAAGCTGTGCCACAACTTAACATTGCATTTCATAAATATACATAAAGCCAACATCAAATATACATATTCATATAAAGCAACATTTATATCTTTTCAGCTAACAAGAATCTCTATCAGTATACAATAGTAACACATGAAATTTTGCATTAATACAATAAGCTTGTAAAAGCATACACATACAAATGCACACTACTAGGAAAACACCATAATGATTATCAATTAAACATTATCTTTGGTTTCTTCATATTCAAACCTACTGTCAAAGCTTTCCTCAGATTCACTTAGTAAGACAATATTATCTATCTTCACACCTATGTTATCCCACTAATTTCTTAAATACTTCTAAACAAGCTGTGAATAATTCTAGAGATATTGTGTCACCTTGCCTAATGCCATTCTTCATTGGAGTTTTCTCAATTTGTTGAGTTTAATGGTTACTATAATATCTAATCCAACACTTTGTGTTGTTCTTCTGAGTGCCTACATTGCATGGCACACCTGTACTCATTACTCACCTCATCCCATCTTGTTGGCTCAGAAGGCCGCTGTTTTGCACTCATATTGCATGCCAAAACTACCTCAGCGTATCATGTTTCACCCCAACTGATGCTTCCAGCACTTTCTTTCGTGGCACACCTATGCTCATTCTCATTGCTTACTTGATCATGCTCTTCTCACAAACCACTACCTTATTCCTATCAACATTCTACCCGATCTTTCCTCTCTTGCATCTTCAAATATATTCCACTACTTTCTACACACTGAGTCAACCATATAGTATGGTTTGGACATAGCTGTTCGTATTATTTTTACATAATAATTCTATATTGTATGTTTTCTTGTATTTTTATGAAAACTGGCAATGCTGTAGTAATGGTAACTATGCTGATGAACACATGTTTATTGACTGTGGGATTAGCATCAGGGAGCACTCACTTTATAGCTGCTTGAAGGAGTGTCCCGGGGTTAGCTGTTGGGAGAGTTACCACAAGAGTATGTGTAGTTGGATCCCAGGTTGCCACTCCCTTGCGCTGGTTCACAGGGCGAGGTAGTGTTAGGTGTAGGTAATAGTTAGGGGAGGTCAAGTTCAAGGTGGTGGTTGTAACCTCCAAAGTGACCTCAATCAGCAGCTCCCCAGGTAACCCAATTCGAACCACCACGTCCTCCTCACCTGCCTGTCCCATGCTGATCTGAAACATTTGCATCATTTATCAGGAAAACAAATTTGATTATATTTGTTGATGGCTTTGTAAGAACCATTAACAGCATTTAGTACATACAGGCAGATACACGCTGCTTGGAGTAACTCGTTCCCGGAAGGTCACTTCATAATGTGGCTCAGGACGAGGGTCATCAACCACATCTTGATCAACTTTCCCCATCCATGCGTCTGAATACAAGATTTTTTACAATTTTTATAATATTTTTGCACTAGTAGATAATGAAATTATAATGAGTAAAACTCAAGGTTTGGAAGCCCCAGGGTATGTAGCCATGCCCTACCTGGCATGGAGGAAGCCTTGAGTGTGTCATTTACAGGTTGCATGGAGCATCCACTCTGCCCTGCTTTATGGATATTGGACCCCAGGTCAGCAGGAGTAATGCCTGTGGAATATCACTTGTAAGTATTGATTAATTAGTTGTCTACATTGTTGTATAATTAAATAATTTGAAGAAGGATTTTACTCCTTGAATAATCTCAAATTGGGTTTATCATTTACTTTTTTGGGGTTTGTAGTCATTGTCATCACTGTCCTCGGCTTGTGGGGGGTGGAGGAGGGTAGCCAGGGCCTGCACGTCCAGCTCATTCATGGTCATGCCTGCCGCCCCTCGGGACACATCACACAGATCTGAACATTCATAAAGTGTCATGATAGTAATTTTGCTGCTATATCATGCTGAAAAGAAAATTCTTAGCTTGAGTGGATAGCTTTTTCCTTTCTACACTTAAACCACTCCTAGTTTGGTAAAAGAAAATGTACAATGTTTTCGTATACTGACTGTGGTGAAGGTCTTTTTTTTGTGGCTGAGGGTCGTAATAATCGCCAGTGATGAAGAGGTGACCCACCTCCGGAGCAGGCGGCAGCGTCCCTGTCACCATGGTAACCAGAGGTGCCAGGTCGGAGGCACTCAAAGTTAAGTTCATGGGGACCCTTCACCAAACAGAATGCATTAGTCTAACGTTTTCAATAAAGTAAAAAAAATAAAGAAAGACAGGTGACCTACAGCTATACCAGGTAACATCATAGTAGTGCCATAGCTACGTGGAACACGCGGGGTCTGTGACCGCCCCCACACCACCTGAGAAAGTTGGACCCCCCCATTATACCATTATAAAACTTTGAGTAAAAGTGGCCATGCCATTTATATCTTCAGAAAGAAGCAAAGCCAGAAAACGTACGTCCAAATCTGACATGAGCAGCGTTCCTCTGTGCCAATGCATGGCAGCTCGATCTGTCAACGTTGATTTTAACAGCACAACGGAACAGCGATGACTGCTCTGAATACGAATAATACGTAATAGGATCTCGTAAGCTAGGCATGATGAAATATATCTGGGGTTGCGTCATACCGGAGGCTGTGCCTGAGCAAAGGTTTCCCGCTTTTATCTGTGCAACATTGTGCAAACATCTTACCGACATGCATTGAAACATTACAGAAAGTGTACACATCAGTGAGATCGTTGATTTACAACATATAAATACATGTTATACCCGGTTTTATCCACAAACATACATTTCTGAGTGTTACACGAGAACATTTGACGTGCCGTGAGGAGCCACAAACAGTGGAGGCAGCGAGCATGGCGGACGCGGCCGGGGGTCAGCTCTCCAAGAAGTGAGTGTTGGCACGGTGTTGGGGCTCCATTGTTTCGCAGGGCGGTGGTCACGGGGCGTGTGTGGACAGGGGAATGCTTCTTGGGGCGCCACTTCGGGCTCCGTGGCCTGGCTCACGTGGACCAGCATGGGGTGACGGCCCGGCCACACGTGCAGGGCGGTGCAGCGGCCCCAGATGTGTCCCCGGGGGTGTAGCTCCCTTTGGTGTGCCCCCGGGACTGAACTTGTCCCGGGATTGTATATGTGTTCGAGATAGAAATTAAGACCTACAGCTGAATAAGACTGGCGAAAATAAAATGGCATTGGTGTCAGCACTTCGGCGGGTGGGTTGTCACTTCCCCCCCAGCACAGGTGACGGGGCGGCAGGGGCGGAGTGCTCCTATTCGATTACATTCCAATACCGTATTAGGGTGTATTCGTGTTTGAATAGTTGTTGATAGAAATCAGAGTATTCTCATATGTATTCGAATACAAGGGAAAAGTATTCGTACTCTGCAAATAATTCGACAAATACTTAAAAAAAATATAAATAAGTCATTGTTCCTTACAACTCCAGCCTCCTGGACGGATGTGTAATCATTTTGTATTGTATGGGTTGATGAGTAGGGATGTACTGATACCAAAATTTTGACTGATACCGATACCCCAATATTTGACCAATACCTGTGCATTAATTTTTTTTATACAACAATTCCACCAACTAAAAGGCAATATCAAATGTTAAGAAAAAAAAAACGGTTAAGATTCATTTTAGGTCCGTGCCAGTATCTCATAATCTACTTTATGAAACATCAGTATCTCTTCATATATCTTTTCCACAAACCTTCAACAGTCATGGAAACGCTTTGAAAATCCAATTCAAGGACTTTTTTTTTACTCTTGAAAATAGGGGATAATGTTTCTGAAAGCGTCGCCTCCTCTGGTGCTGGCATGGCGCTGCAGCAGGGTGCTCGAAATACCTCCTCGCTGAAATAAGTCATATATACATGTGGGGGGTCCAGGGGCTACGCCCCTGGTTAGAAGGGGGTCGAGGCGCAGCTCCCCTCAAGTAAATCGTAAAGTTCGGTTGGAGTAGTTTAAAAATGCACCCCGACCCTAAGCCCTCTCGAGCTATTTTATGGCTGCTGGCGGCTGCAGCGTCACCAGCCAGCACCAGAGGAGGCGGCTCGTAAACATTATCCCTATTTTCAAGAGTAAAAGTCCTTGAATTGGATTTTCAAAGCGTTTCCATGACTGTTGAAGGTTTGTTGAAAAGATATATGAAGAGATACTGATGTTTCATAAAGTAGATTATGAGATACTGGCACGGACCTAATATGAATCTTTACCAAAAAAAACTACTCGCTTTTCCACCATGGAAGGGAAGAAAAAAAAAGTAACCAGTGGTGGCCTGAAGAAAGGTGTCCATAGATCCGTAGCCAGACGTGCTAACCACTGCACCACGGAAGTGCATATTAACCCTGTACAGCACGGTGAGGCATGGTTAACCCAAGTGTTAACACCCACCCCCATGAGTTTCGAAAAGGGGCGAGGGAGGAGGCGCCTTGTGAGGTCTAGTTGACTCAGCAAGGTTAGCTTTACCTTAATTGCCGTACATTTAGGCAGCCCTGGCAGTGTGCCCCGTTGCGGGGCGACCGTCTGACTGACTGAGGCAGGCAAATGAGGCGAGTGAAGGGGTTCCGCCAATCCCACGCCAAAGCTACTAAACCTGTATTGTACGCGTCTGCGGTACCAAAGGTTATACTGTATACCAAGTATTATATATTTGTATTCAAAGTAATATGAATCTTATTGTTTAAAGTGATGAAAATTAAATCACAGGAAATTCCAAACTACATAGTATCATGATACTGGATAATTACACTTTTCTAATATTTTTTCAACAAATTAGAAAATCCAATTTCTGTTGAACAAAATTATTTGCAACGAGTGACATGCGACGTTCAAAACTCCTTCAAGTATCGGTAGTATCGGCAGAAAATCAGCCGATACCGATACTGATATTCTTAAAATGTGCCGATACCACTGATACCGATACATCAGTACATCCCTATTGATGAGCTCATTTTACCATTCCATAACTTTCGAACAGTGCTATGCCCGGTTACATCGAGAAAGTATTTTTTCAGTGAAAAGTATTCATGAATGTATATGTGAATACTCTGAAGAAGTATTCATATTTGTATTCAAGCTAAAGCCATTTCAGTGTATTCAAGTTTACATTTGTATTCAAATACACAACTCTTGTATTTACTCCATCCCTGTTGGCAAGCCATTGACAGTGTGGGAGGAAAGAACAGGGATTGTATAGTAGCCTAAGTCGTCTCTATCAGAGACACAGAATATTTATTTCTGGGTAAAAGATGGTGCCTTTTTACTTATGACATTTCTTGTAATCAGAAAACAACTGTGAAAGCACCTGAGTGAATTTATTGCAGAAATTGCATTGTGTTGTGTCAGTTAGGATGATTAAAACACTGGTTCTTGATCATTTGGCCTTATTGACCGAGATAGGTTGTCACAACCTTAGGTCTATTTATTTATTTATTTATTTATTTTTTACGTGTACACCTATAGCGCCGGTAGGCTTTTCTTGAGGGACCTAGATGGTAGTCGGTCCCAACCTGTCATGGTGCCTCTCGGAACTCCATCTTGATTCACTTGGATGGTTTCCTCTAGAGTCCGGGTTGATGGGTGGTCTTCAGGACGGTATATTATAAAAGAAACCAGCCTTCATGTAACCTTTCACCATAATTGATAGTAACCTTTTGCCCATGAGCTGTCTTTATTATTAATAAAAATATTAACCCTTATACCGCATGATAAAATTAGTGGGTGGTGTTAAGTTCCATACATAAAAAATGAGTAACTAATGTTAGCAGGCGTTCCCTTGCTTACCTTAGTGTTCAGTCAAACTATTTTAACAAACACTGGGACAAATATAATTATATATCATTTGAAAGCTTAGAAGTTGCTTTTTGCTATGCTATAATCATAAATGAACAAATGGAACTTACACAGCTATGCATGAAAAAAATAACCTCCAGTTTCACCTCACACTCGTCATCTGACATCATCCTCGTAGCACACTCCACTCTTATCTAGGTCAATATATAAGAAGAAAAAAAACAATTCTCACGTGTATATATATATATATATATATATATATATATATATATATATATCTATATATATATATATATATATATATATGTATCTTTTCTAGAAATTGGTAAAAAATTATAAAATACAGCACACATCGTGATTGTGTGCTGGGACGTGATTGGCCAAGCATCCAGCATGTGGAAAACAAGGGGCCAATGACAGGGCTTGATGTATGTCGCATAGCCTCAAGCATAAACAAACTGTGTGTCATAAAATGAGTGCGATATTTGAAGAGCGCCACGATCGTGGTGTGACAGAGGCTAACATAAAAGCCATGATTAAGCCTGACGGAGTATGAGGGTTAATGGCAAAGGTGGGGGCATACTCCATCACATTATGCATTGAACCTATGGTGGATAAGATTCCAGCACCCTGGAACACAGGGTAAGTGTAACATCCAACTTAACGCACTTTACCATCCATAGAGACCTATTTATTGACCAGACTGAATGGGAGGGTGAACAGCTGTGCATTGCCTGGCCGGGCCAGGATTGACCCAGCCCTGCAAATTTGTGTCTAGCTATGCCAACCTATGTATGGAGGCACACTGAAGTTATAAGCTATTGCTAAACTTGCTCTAGCATTTTTGTAGGCATTTTCCAGTGACATATCTTCCATGGATAGCAATTATATTTCCAATAAAAATAATTATGGACTCTTTGAGGTTCTCATAATGCTAGATGTGAGCTTAACAATATGAAGGATTCTGGGTGGCAAAATATTATAATGAAGTAACAAATATTTGTTTAAAGTAATTTACTATTGTGACTTTAGTGAGAAATGAAAGAAGTATTTTTATTGGAGACTAGTCTGAGCAAAATTGTCATGGTCAGTTGAATGTTAGTTATATTTCTCTATTCATTTGTTCTTCATAACTAAAGATTTTTTTATTCCCCTCCTGTTAAAAGGTAAATTTGGGGGCATACACTATAGCTCCACTTGTCCTGGGTGCTCATCTTGCACCTGCGATGGGTGAGAACCCATTACCTTCATGGTTTTAAGTTACTTTATTTTAAGTTATCATGGAAAGCATTATATTTATGCTGTTAGCATCTGCAGTAGAAGTCATGAGGCATTGAAGGGTTTTCATTGTTGTAGATACATACTTGTGGTTTGTTTGTTAGGGCAAAATAACAGCTGCTTGTTTATTGAAATGTAATTCCTCTGCTAGTAATTGAGTCAAGTATGCAGTATGTTCTAGGTGAAAGAGTTGTGTGGGGATGAGTGTGCGGCTTCTCCATGGTGTGTGGAGGGCAGCTGCCCCAGTGTGTGGCAAGGTGTTGGCGAGTGATGGATGGCTGTGTCCCAGCACTGCCAGATCCTTCACACACTCCTACTCCAGGAGCAGGTTAGTGAAACATGAAAAGCAGCAAAACCTGTCCATTACCCTCTTAAAAATCAATTGGCTGGTGTAGCACATTAAATATCATGCCCCATGTCATTAGTACTGGCATGTTTCTATAAACATTTGAAACTGAAGAGAAGGTATTTCAGAAATACTAAATGTTGTAAGCCACCTCAGACTTTGCTGTTTTGGCATTACCTCATTAGAGAACTGCATGAATATATTTAAATTATTTAGGCATGGTATCCTGTCATATTTGCTGTATATGAAAGGTATTCGGTATTCAAATTATTTTTTCCTCATTCGGCTCAGGTGGGCCACTGAGGCTTGAGGGACACTCATATGTTTTGATTTGCCTTGGACATATTAAGATTTTGCTGCACATGTTTCACTTACATGCTTAATTCTCTAGACTCTAGAGTACTGCTTATTGTTTTACTTTTCTAATGAATACATAGAGATTGGTCTCTACTTTATATTGTTCTTTTTTTAATTATCCAGGAAAGTTTGAGGACCACTAGCATTAAAATGCCATGATTCACTCTGAAAATTCATATAATAACAATTAATGGTTCGTGTGTGTTTGCAGTGAGCTGAAAAGAAGGCAAAAGGCAGAGAAGAAGGCACAGGAGAAAGTTGAAAAAGAAGCAGCTCAAGCAGCCAAATCCAGCCAGGCATCTGCTAAACCCAAGGTGGGTCAAGGACAGCAAGGAGTCAGTGTACTTCTGCTCTCGATGAGGTGTGCAGTGATAAATGTTTCTTGGTGTCATGGAAGATGTTTCAGTAAATGCTGAAATTCAATCTAAAAAATATGTTTCAGTACAGCTGTTCCCTGACATTTGGGGGTTCAGCAATCACAGATGTGCAGATTAATTTATCAACGGGTAACTTGGAAATTTCGCAGGGTAGCTACTCCACAAATGTGACATCTGCATTTTTGCATGGTGTTTTGTGCTTATTTGACGATAGTGATGTTGTCTATTGCTTTAAGGTACTGAAAATGGATGTTAGGATCTCAGGGAGGTCATGTGACATTAGATGGTTTGGAGGGGGCATTATTGTTTCAGAGTTATTGAGTCATAGGAAAAATTATATGATATAAAATGTTTGTGGTCATTGGACCACAAACATGGGATAATTGGAACAGTTGTTGTTCAAACTTAATGTCTAAATACTGGATACGTCGCTACATTCAGTCAGTTGGTGCATTTCTGTGTTACACTATTTGTTTACATAATTTGTATGATTCATGCAGTATTATCTTAGTAGTCTATACAGTTTGAAAATTGTTTTCCATGTCATATATTAACATTGCTATTGGTTGGTTTATAGATAAATGAGGAAGAGACGAGCCCCAATGAATACCTCAAGCTGAGGACTCAGTATGTACAGCAGCAGAAGGATGCTGGCAAGAATGTCTACCCTCACAAATTCCATGTTAGCACCTCTCTCACGAGCTTCCTGGACACCTACAAAGACCTGACCCAGGAGCAGCAGGGCCAGGAGGAAGTTACTGTGGCTGGGAGGGTTCATGCCATCCGAGAGAGCAGCCAGAAGTTGCGGTTTTATGACCTCAGAGGGGAAGGTGTTAAGTTGCAGGTATGATGAATGCTTGCATTTTGTTACTTTTGCTTTGTGTTTGGGAATGGGAATTTTCTTAGAAGGAAAGATGGGAGGACCTTTAGTTGGTTATTGATTTGTAAGGATTGTTTATGGGCCCCATTTCTCACAGAGGCATTGTGCATATTTGTAGGCTCTATGATCATTCTGGTGAGTGTATTAAACACATAGTTGAAGGGATACTCAGTCCCTAACCTCACCTATATGTATCAGTGGAGCTGTGACCACTTTAGTTTTGGACAGCATTGAGGTTAGAAAATTTATTCAGGTCAAAACAGACTAGTCATTGGTCATTTTTTTTCATAGTTGCTGCCCAGGCTGTGATTCAAACCCAAACCTGCAGATTCTTAGCTAGGGGTGCTAACTACAATACCATGAAGGCATGAGGAAGTAGGAACGGGATGAAAGTAGAAAGGGAAAGTGTATGTTGAGGAGGAGGAAGTAAGTAATGAGGAACATGAAGGGGAAGAGGGTGTTGGTAGTTATCCAAATTGAGATAACTCCATAGCTGAGGTCAAAGGTAGAGTCAGGTTAGTGAAACAAAAAACCTGGGGATTGACTTTTTAATGGGGTGGTCCCTGTATCCCCCATATGAATGAGAGTAATTTCATTATTACCCATGATAAGCTTTTGAGAAAGTGAGGTAATTAACCAGTCAGTTCCTCAAGACCCCCCATTAAGAGTGTGGGCAATGGAAGGAAGGGTTCACTGTACCTGTGACACTCCCAGACCATTTATGGCTTAACATGTGGTTAGCCTCCAAACCCCTCAGCACAGGTCTTGCCTTAGGAAAAGGGGGATGTTATATCTGTTGTACATATTCTCATCCATTGAAAATGAATGTCCTAAGTAGGGTTGTAAAATTCCTTGAAATTTTGAACTGGGAAACTTTCCATGGTAGTTTTGGGAGGTTGAGGAAGTTTACGAGTTTATTGCATTCTTTTCCTGAGGAAGGTTAGGAGTTTATTGGAGACATGTTTTCTGATCCACTGCCACAGTTTGTTTCTCAGCTTTGTGGACTGAATCCTGCACTTGGGGACTAATGTTTGATGTCACTCACTGATGCTTTCAAGCTATTTTTTGATGATACGTTGGTATGATATGATACGTTGGTTGGTTGTGCCTCACATAAACACCCATGGATTTTATATCAAGATAAGGACATACTCATTATGTGGTTTGATTATTCATACATGTATTTTTTTACTCTTACAAACGTAATGTCATCGAGTGAGTCATATAGTAAAATGACAAGGTAGACAAAATTATGCTAAAAAACACAAAAATGAATTGTCAGCAACCATGCGAGTGAGAAGAGTGGCGGCAAACTGCACCCCATACCAAGCCTTTTTTTTTTTCCCCCCCCATCGTAGGAAACAGCTCAAGGGCAAAGAAAAGGAAACGGTAATAAGAAAAAGCCTGCTACTCACTGCTCCTATAAAAGAGTTAAGAGGACTGGCTGAAAGAGAGGTCAATTTTGGGAGGAGAGGTGTCCTGATACCCTCCTCTTAAAAGAGTTCAAGTCATAGGCATTTGGAAATACAGATGAAGGAAGATTGTTCCATTTACCAGTGTGAGGGATGAAAGAGTGAAGATGCTGGTTAACTCGTGCATAGGGGATTTGGACAGTAAAGGGATGAGCTTGAGTAAAAAGTTGTGTACAGCGAGGCCGTGGGAGGTGGGGAGGCATGCATTTAGCAAGTTCAGAAGAGCAGTGTGAAAATATAGATAAAAGATAGAGAGGTAACATGGCAGCGAAATTTAAGAGGTAGAAGACTATCAGTAAGAGGAGGAGAGCTGATGAGATGAAGAGCCTTAGACTCCACTCTGTCCAAGAGTATAGGGCAGTAGTTTGAGGGATGGAACGGTCACCCTTCTTCAAAGACACGGTGGGCATGTCCTGGAGTGAAGGGATTAAAAATGTCTTGCTCTATCCCACCTATCACATTGATATTTGAATATTTCTCATTCCTATAAATGCTGTTTCTTCATTGCCTGTTGCACTGACTTGGCACTACAGTAATTATTGAGGGTCTTTTCTTAACACTTTATTTTGATATGGTGAGTTAATTACTTTTGGGTAGAATAATAAAAATATGTAGAATTATCCTTATATATATATTCTTTGTCTAATTACAGGTAATGGCTAACTTAAAATTCTATGAGAATGAGGCAGCCTTCATTGAAGATTGTGACAGAATACGACGTGGAGATATTCTAGGTATCAAGGGTATTGCCCTGAGGACCAAGACTGGAGAATTGTCCATCCGTCCCTCCAAGCTGCAGGTGCTGGCTCCTTGCCTCCATATGTTGCCCCACCTTCATTTTGGTGTCAAGGATCAAGAAACCAGGTACCGCCAGCGATATCTTGACCTCATCATCAACTCGGACGTTCGCAAGAAGTTCTTAGTGAGGGCCAATATTGTGTCTTACCTTCGTAAGTTTTTTGATGACTTAGGGTTTCTGGAAGTTGAGACTCCAATGATGAGCATGATTGCTGGAGGAGCCACTGCCAAGCCTTTTGTGACCCATCACAATGAACTAGACCAAGACCTTTTCCTAAGAGTAGCTCCTGAGCTCTACCTCAAGATGCTTATTGTAGGTGGTATTGACAGGGTATATGAAATTGGAAAGCAGTTCAGGAATGAAGGCATTGACCTGACTCACAATCCAGAGTTTACCACACTAGAGTTCTACATGGCCTATGCAGACTATAATGATCTTATAGAGATCACTGAAAAATTACTATCCGGATTGGTGTATCATATATTTGGCACATATAAAGTGAAACTGCACCCTCAGGGCCCAGAAGGTGAGGAGTGGGAGATTGATTTCAAGCCTCCTTACAAGAGACTGCATATGTTCCCAGAGCTAGAGAAAGTCCTTGACACCAAACTGCCACCACCTGATCAGCTCAACTCAGAGGATGCTCGCAAAATCTTAAGTGACCTTTGTGAAAAGCATGAGATTGAGTGCCCACCTCCTCGGACATCTGCTCGTCTTCTGGACAAGCTTGTTGGTGACTTCCTTGAGGAGCAGTGCATTAACCCAACTTTCATTATGGACCATCCACAGGTCATGAGTCCCCTTGCTAAGTACCACCGTTCCATCAAAGGTCTTACCGAGAGATTTGAAGTCTTTGTGGCAAAGAAAGAGATAGTTAATGCCTACACAGAGTTGAATGATCCCCTAGACCAGAGAGCCAGATTCACGCAGCAAGCTCAAGACAAAGCAGCTGGGGATGATGAGGCACAGATGATAGATGAAAACTTCTGCACAGCTCTGGAGTATGGCCTTCCTCCAACTGGAGGATTTGGTTTGGGTATTGACAGATTAAGTATGTTCCTCACAGATTCATACAACATAAAGGAAGTACTATTCTTCCCAGCCATGAGGCCAGAACAACAGAAAAAGACCTCCGAAGAAGATAGCAACAAGGAAAATCAGCCTGTCTCATAGTATTTACTTGAATATTTTCCTGCAAAAGTGAAGTTCATTGAAAGTATCTCAGGTGATTGGAAAATTTCTAACAGACCTTTGCCACTAAATCATTGGTCAAAATTTGTGGTGTGTAAACATTAACCTTTCTGATTTTATGCTTGGGGTAGTTTCTCATGTAATCAATTTGTAATTTTTTACATACCAGATTCACTGTTTCTGCTGTCTGCACTTGCTATCCAAAGTTATTTATTTAAAGTTATGTAGATCATCATAAATTTTATTCATACCTTTAGTATTTAATAAGTAGTTAGGAAATATATTCAAATATTTGGCTTTCAGTAATGTATGATAAATGTGATGGAAACAGTAGTGTAGGACATATTTAAACTGTCAGTTTTCATAATCAATGGGAAAACATTAGACCTGAAACAATACCCAGACCAATTTTACACCTACACTGTACCTGATTAAGCATTTCTGTTATCTGATATCACATCAAATCTCATAAGTAGCATCATTCATCAGCTATTTGCACTGTAAACTGTACTGTAATTTATGTAGGCTTCCTACGAATATATAGTCTTTAAGGTCTCTTAAATGTTGGGTTCTCACCAAGAAGTCTCTGCCATTTTCTTCAACTTTAGGTGCTTAACTGCGCAGTACCAAAACTGGTGGGTACTACCAATGCAGCTTTCAGTATTCTTGATACTGACGTCATCATACTCACACAAATAATTATGAATGTGCATATGATGAATTGTCAGAATCAAGAATACTGAATATTGCACTGGTGGTGCCCACCAGTACTGGTACCATTACTGTGTCAAAGAGCCAGTACTGTTAATACCAGTAGAATAGAGGTACCTGCCCAACCCTACCACCAACATGCATGCTTGTTTATTATGTCTATCAGCTGAACTGCTGCTTGTAGTTTTGATCCAGTTTTTATAACCCATTCCATATTTTTAATACCAGATTCCTATGGAGGGAAGTATTCATTAGTAAATTATTTGCATGGTATATGCTTAAGCACCTGTAGAAAAAGAAAATGGCAGGGACTTCATGTTGAGTACCCAATAATTGAGTGAAATTTTATGGACAAGAAATATACATAAATTATAGTAGTTTATAGTATGTATAGCTGATGAATAATGCAACTTATGGTATTTCATGCTGCTTTAGGCATGTAGACATTGTCCTTTCCTTGGGAATAGACAAATTGTCAATGGGTGGACCATGATGTATGGAATGGCACCTTGAATATTCCTTTGTGGCCACCTTTGTGTATTTTGGAAGAAATTTGTGACTGCAAATCTGCAAGTAGTGAACTCACAAATACAGCGGGGCAGGTGTATATTCTACTACAGGACCAAGGCCTCTCCCAACATTCTCCATCTCTTATATGATATTTATACTCAATCCAGTTCCTGCAAATGCTCCTATTTCATCTCTCCACCTGGTCCTCTGCCTGCCTGCCTGTGGGAGGGTGTTTTTGTTAGCTTTGCTGCAACTGCATCAGTTCTTTTGATGTTCAGCTTGATACTTTGACTGAGTATTCATTCGTTACATCTGGTGAGTTTAATCTAATGAATTCACACATGAACAAAAATTATTGAGTTGGATACAAATGGGTTGATGCAGATACAGGTTAACTTACAAATGTACCCTTTCACTGCTTTTCACAAATAATTCATCATCACTACACATATGCAAAGAAAGCACTTGGTAAACTCAGTAAATGTGCAATATCTCTAATCACAGCCAAGATTTTGTAGTTCTGTGTAGTATAGGCCTCCTCTTTACATGAACTGAGACCCAATGGACAATCAAGAGTGTCAGAATGTTCCCTTCCTCCCATTGTTGAAATCTACAATCCCTTTACTCAGGAGTATTGGAGCACCTCTCTTAATTTCGTACACATGGTCAACTTCGTCAGCCACAGTAGCACAGGCAACAATTTTACATGCAGGTATATAAGGTGGTGGATTTACTAAATTGCATCATAATACAGATTTATGACCTTCAATGGTTCCAGACACTGCACAATTTTTTTGCTCTTTTTTATGAGTCACTAAGTGTTTTCTAAACTTTTTTGCATTAGTAAATACTATATCACATGTTTTGCATCTATACTCCTTGTGCTCTTCATGTATTAGAGAATGTGAAGCCAAACGATAGGCATATGGAAAATTTCTGCCACAAACTTTACATTGGTGAGGTTTTTGGTTAGTATGGCGTTGGTAATGGGACTTGAGCCTTTTTTCTGAAGCAAAGCACATATCACAAATATTACACTTGGGACGGGAAGTTGAATGGGTTTTCATGTGAGCAACCAAACCGCTCCGCCACACAAAGGACCTATCACACACAGTGCAGATATGTTTCTGAACACTGGAATGCAGCTGCATATGTTGGTTGAGCAAGCTTTGAAAGTGGTAAACTTTGGGACAGTGAGGACACTTGAACCTCTGAGACTTGTGATGATGGAAGGCTTTGTGGACAGCCAAGGACCTGTGCCTCTCAAAGGTTTTTCCACAGTCAGAACATGTAAATATACCAGTAAGATGAAGCTTCATATGCTGCTGTAGCACCAATTTTGTTTTAAATTTCTTTGAACACATGGAACACTCAAATGGACGGGCACTGGTGTGCATACTTCTATGTTTCAAGAGGCCAGACCGTGTTCTGAAGGCTGCACTACAAAAACTGCACAGGTAAGGTGTTTCTCCAGAGTGTATTCGAAGGTGCTCCACCAGGACACTGCGGGTGGTGAACTTCTTGGCGCAGGTGGGGCAGGAGTGAGGCTGAATGTTGTAGTGACTGTTCAGGTGAGATCTCAGGCTCTTGTGGCCCTTCAACATCTTCCCACAAATCTAATGATTAAATACATTAGATTAAACTCAAGAACTACGTAACAGTTATATATTTTACTTCAGATTCAGTCACTCAGCAATAATCTGATGCTACAATTAGCCTTTAAGTTTATTGACCTATCATAGAAATAGATTAATAGGTTGATAGAAAATACCAATTCATCCATTAGACAAAACAAAAAGGGCATTATTGCAGGCAAGTACTTGAGTCTGACAAAACATGACACATCAGAAATTAAACACAATTTTAGGTGACAGTTAAACCATATTAAATGGCTTGACCAGGCTACTTGGAGCAAGTCTTGTGGTCAGTTTTGGGTTTGTGCAGTTAAACCAAGTGGTTTATGTAATGGGAGCAGCCTTGTCCATCTGCAAACTTAAAACTACATTTACTGTGTTTATTGTCTTACTATTCTTTGTTAGTTACAAGCAATTGTTAAAATGAAAGAGTTTCCAAAATTATTTATATGATACAAAAAACATTGCCTGATGATTGTTAATAATTCTTTTGGTTGGGATATAGTAGCCAGGGTTACCAGTGGTCATTTGTGTTTATAACTTTTTTTTGGGGGGTATCCAGTTTTTCAAATAAATTTATCTGATTCAAGGTCAAGCAAATCTTTACCTTCATGGATAAAAGTTGGTAAACAAGGACTTAACTGTAATTAATAGAATCGTGCATGTGGGGAGCAAGCGAATATCAAAGGCTTATCATCATTTACTGATAAAATGTGTTTAATTAACTTCTAATTCTGCTGCTGAAAGCAGAATAGTAAGTGAATAGCATCTCATGTCTTATAAGGTATGATGAAGTTGGGAACATATGTTGTAACTGCAAGTGGCAGCAGTGGTCATTTTTGTATTCTTGCCCCTTTGAGGCTGTGGTGGGAGAGAACCCATCAACCAAGCATAGGGCCAGTGCAACATCTTGGTTACCAGTTTACCTTCCCCAGGGTTTCCCAGGGACCATTTCATTAACCATCCCAAAAGAAAGGATAAATAGCTGGGTGGTCTATAAGCCAACTCCCCAGGCCTGCAGATTTGTAGTCAGGTATGCTAACCACTGCTCCAAGGAAGCACTTATGGTGGAATAAATATACTGACAGTGTCAGTAGTGTTGTCATTCATGTAAATGGTTATGGATGATTAGCATCATACGTTTGTGTAAACTATATTGGATTAAAACAAATACTTGTGTTTTCATCTATACAGAGGTATATTAGTAATATCTTGCGCTTTAAATTTCAATTCTTTCAACGAACATTGCAAACTATATTTTCTAATGGACTACCACTGCTTTACTTATGGTTACATCCCTTTTTCTTTACTACTGAGCTTAAAACTCTGAAGAACCGTAGGGAAATATCCCCCTGCTGTCTCATCAGACTGCTACGGAGTTAATAGGGGCAAATGATGTAACGAATTTGGAGGCACACGTTTAGACCACCAATTCCAATGTGAAGTTGGGATGAGCTAGAAGTGTGCGTGTGTGTGTGTGTGTGTGTGTGTGTATGAACCCTTAAGAATATCAGACTCACCTGGCAAAGCATTTGTCTTGTTTTATTTTTTTTGGACATAGGGTACTGAGGAGATGGGCACTGAGGGAGGGTGGCTTTTTCCTCCAGGTCTTTCACCATTTGTTCCTGCTGCTGGGGCCTACTACATGGCAGTGATGAAATTATTTCTTCTGCAATTGGCTCATCCTCTTCGATCCAAAACTTCTTTAACATTAAATCCTTTGTTGATTGTAGACCTAGTGAGGGTAATGACAATTTTTTACTTATGAATTTCTTACTCCTTTCCTCCTTAAAAATAAAATGGTACTGAGGTTTGAAGCTGGAATGAACAGCTCTGTTGTTCAGTACAGTCATGTTTCCTGTGCTGTACAGCATAACCACACTGATCAGTATTGGTCACCAGAAACATGCAACAAAACCAATGAGCAGATAAACAGCTTCCACTACAAAAATTACAGGATCCCCTCATGTGATTTTTAAAATCTGTCCAAGAAATCCACAATTAGCAAGGGTCAACTATACAAGTAACTCATGAACTTGCCTACCAAGCTCTCTGGGAACTACCTCAGAGTCCCAAGTCAGAATTTGCTATGACTTCATTGATTTAGAGTGAGGAAACCTTTAAGCTGTGTCTTTGTAACAATTATTTGCTGCCATGTTGTTGATAAAACAGTAGTCTCATGATTTTAAGAGAAAACTGTGCAAATAAATAGAGGGGGCAAATCCTTACCTTGATCATTTGATGAATATTTGGCTGACTCCTTCATGTATACATGGTTCTGCTCCTGATGAGGTATGAACCATAGTTTCTCTACTCGTAGATTATCACCGTGTTCTGTGCTTTGGGTTAAACTACTCCAGTTAGAGAAGACTAAATCATCTTGATCACTATTCTTGCATGGTGCTTCTTCTCTCCCTAATGGATATATGAGTATTCGGCTTTGAGAGCTCTGCTGTCTTGCTTGGACGCCATTACTGTCTTGCACATCTTGAGGAGCAACGTGGATGTTGATGTGACTGTTGCTGGGCCTGTACTCTGTACTGCTTGATGGCTGAGCTTGATTTTCAGATAGGAGAGGGAGTGGTGTATCTGTAGTAGTGGCAGGAAAATAAGACTCTGATGATTCTTCAATGTCATAATTGTAAGTCCCTTGGGCAATGTCTGCTATGAGTGAATTATCTATGTGGTGATCTTCAGGAGTTAGCTCTTGGCTATAGTTGTATCTAGGAGGTGGAGGCAAGGAAAGGAGAGGAGAGGAAGATGAACAGTTGGAGTTTATACTTTTTTTGGCATCTTCATGTAAGGACTGGGTTCTTTGACCATGTACAATCTGAGAAGAAAATGAGTAATAATTTGTTGGGGATGTGTGGTGACATCTATGCTGTAAATTATCTTGAGATATTTGTGTGCTACCACTTGAAGCAATGTATGAGGCAGAGTTCTTAAGATGTGCTTCGTAAGATGGAGGACTCAGTGATCTTTCAAAAATAATGTGGGATGAACTGACACCTAGTGATGAGGACGATGATGATGATGGTCTTAATTTTCCTTGGCTGGAGTAATGTGAATCATAAGCAGTACTGGCTCTCTCAGATGTGTAAGACACAGTAGGAGAGTCTGAATAATACTGAGAAGATGATGGTACAATGCCAGAAATAGCATATGGAGGAGGAATAGGTGATTGTGAATTATCTTTACACATTGCTATTGCTGACACATTCTCCACTGACACAGAGGGGATCTGAGGGGGTTGTGTTTGGTGTTGTCCTTGTGGTGAAGGATGGAAAGAGGAAGTGTAGGCTGAGGAAAAAGACACCCCTTGGGAATTGTGGTCAGGCTCAACTTTATGCTCACCCACATTACTTAGGGAAAGAGATTGTGTTGGCTGAAGGTAAGATGCATGTTGCTCTGAGGTGGGACTCTGATTTGAATGTGGGTTCTTTATGTACTGGGGATGAATACATTGACTTCGTACTGCTGAAGGAGTCGGATGAACACAAGAACTCAAGTGGTAAGATATAGCATTTAAAGCTGCCTCTGCTGGCCGTGAGTAAACTGATGACCTTGAAGACTGTGTGTATGATGGTGGCTGTGGGGAATTCATTAATGCTGCCTGAGGGGGCTTAAATGAAATCAGCTGAGGGGACTCCATGTAAGATGTAGGTTGCAGAGGATAGGCATTTTGCTGGGGAGAATCTGAATGTGAAGAAACTTTTTGCTCTAAAGTCTGATTGCGAGAGGACATGCATGATAAAAATGGGGATGAACTGGTAAAATTAGTTTCTGTTGATGTGTTTGGGGGATGACTATGTAACACTGAAGGTAAAATTGAAGTACACTGCTGAGACTGACTGTAAAAGGTTGAGCCTTGAGTTTGGTCACCAATATCTAAGTGAGGAGAAAAGGAAGCCTGTGAGTGTTGTGTGCTTTGACTAAAATGGAGACTAGCTGGTGGTAACACAGTTCCAACTCCTGATTTGGGTTCACAAGATAAACCACCACTGGAGGGCAGAGCTGAGGAACTGGCATCATGTGCATCTGAATACAGAGATGGCAATGAACAAATAGAGGACTGTGAGGGATTAGTAACAACAGGTGTTTGTGAGCAGTATGAAGTGTGGGGGACAGACTGTGTGGAAGACGATCCAGAAGACTGTGAGGATATTGGAGGAACTACAGATACACAAATACCAGGAGAATTGGGTTGTAAAAGGTAAGAATATTCACAAGACTTCTTTGGGGAAGACTTTACAGGTGTGGTGTGTGAAGCCTGGGCCTCAAGAGTGGTGGAAGATGATGTGGAAAAAGAATAATGGCCATCATGAGGTGGGCCTTTATGATTTGTGTGTGATTCATAAACAGATGGTGTACTGTTTCTGTTCTTGCTGTGTGGAGGATGAGACTGTACACCAGGTGAAGGGCAAGATGAGGTTTCAGCTGTATTAGATAAAGAAATCTTTCCTACTGTTTGTGAAAGACTTGATGTAGAACTGGTTGCTGGAAATGGCTGAATGCTTGTAGCTGAAGATGAATACAAAGGCATGTGATTATTACTCAAACTACTACTATTACTATTACTGGAAGAATCTGATCTAATTTTAGGTGTTGATAAATTGTTTGTTTCATGAGAAAATTCTTCAGCAACACAATGCCTTTTGTTCTTCCCTTCACATTTTTTTCTCTTAATGTGAAGTAGTCTAAGTCCACATGTTGATGGATCTGGAGTATCATTCTGAGCCTTTCTGGCCTGAATTCCTTTCTTAGTCTTGGTTTGTTCTGCAATGGAATCAACTCTTTTGGCCCCTGAATTTTGTGGATAAGGTGGTGGGGGATGGTGCGGAACATCTTGCTGACCAGGTACATGGCCTGATTGGCGCAAACTGAGCGCCTCTGATATATATGTAGAACCGACACTTTCTCTTGCTAAAAAAGATGAATCTTCTCTCACACTTTTTGCATCAGCATATGATGACATGAAGTTACTAGTTGCACTTGATTCACTGCTCTGGCCATCTACATTTTTCTTTTTCAGTAACTTTAACCAAGAAGTTTTTGTTTTGTTTCTATATCTTTTTGGGGGTTTATGTTTGACTTGCAAACTTTTTTCTTGATGCATATCATTAACTTCATTAAACTTTTCTTCTTCACTTACACTCTTCACATTTCTAGATATGCTTTTTCCTCTTATAGTTGTCTGGGGGTATGCATCGCCAGTGATTACAAGAGAACACCCCGGGACTAGAACTGGGGGAGCCAGCTCTGATGTCTTCCTGTCAGGAGCAGAGGGCAGAAATATCACAGTCTTTGGCTCTGACTGAGGCCTCTTGGGCAAGATGGGGGTTTCAAAATTTGAATTTTTCTGTTTAAGTCTACCATCTCCTTTCCCTTTAGTTCTTTGACAGGAATCCCTTTTGAAACCATTCCCTTTAATGGATACTGAAGATGACTGCTGGTCCTTCAGGCCCTGAAAAGAAAAATCATTAAGAAATTTTGGTTTGCCATATAAATGACTGAATTCTCTAATATACAGTGGTTGCAAGCTCTTGATTTACAAATTTGAGATTAATGGCAACCCCAAAATCTTCCACAATTTCGTTTACGCAAAAATAAGTCTTACACGAAGAAGAAAGCCACCTAGCTTGCCCAGGTATTGAGCTTATTAGCACATGGGGTACATGGAAAGCTCCACTCACTCTCTTCATGTTGCACAACTTAACTCTGAGAAGTGCATTAGAAAAAATTGATTTTGTGGCTCTACCAATGTATTAGTATCAGTAGTATAGCTTACTCATATTTCTGGAATACTGATATCAATATCAGCCACTTTTTGTGGATATTGCTGATACTTGAGATTTTACTTGGAGGCAGATTTTAAAGTTTAAACGAGGAATAATTGAAGGCTATGTGCGTGTGTATATCATCACACAGTGGTAGTGATGACTATGGGAGTATATATCTGCTACCTTGGTGGCAGTGATGAGTAACAATATCGCAATCAGAATCAGTTCAAAGTATTAATATCAGCATTGGCAAAGTCTCAAGAGTATATGTGTTGGTATCAGAATCAGCATTACCAAAAAAATTATTATAGGTACAGCCATGATTGATACAGTTTGTATTTAAAGCTTCACCACCCTATCAACAGTAAAGTTGGAAAGTTTCGTTTAGTCTGCGCAACAGCTGTGGTCATATGCCGGAGGGAGACAGAAGGGGAAGGAATTATAGAAGGGAACAGATCCCAGGAGACGGGACACAACCCCCGATTAATATCTGGTACTCATTCACTGCTGGGTGGGCAGGGGTGTAGGGTATTGGAAAAGCTGCCCAAATTTTTCACTCCGCCTGGGAATCGAACCCGGGCTCTCTCGGCTGTGAGCCGAGAATGCTAACCACTGCACCACGAAGCCCCCCTTTCTTCCCTATCAACAGGAATTTTGTGACAAACAAACAATGCAAATGTCATTGTCCCACAGATTTTGAGTCTTGTTGGCGCCGCTTTTTTATGCTGCAACGAAGTGGTTATTCTTTCTCTTACTGGAAGATTTACGGCATTCTGAAGAAGGTGGGTTACACAGTGTTGACATAATTATTCTGAGAACCAATATTAAGTGACGTCATCTGCTGAAGTCTTCATGTAACATTAAGAATCAGAATAACTAAGTCACCTTCATGGATTTCAACATTGTAATTCCTACCTTCTTCAAAATTCAGTAATTCTTTCCTTGGAGGAAGTTCATGTGAGAGGACAGGGTGTCAGAGATATAGATAGATATAAAAATATTCAGAGGTTGGATGGGCTTGGGACCAAGTACTAATTTTTTTTCAAAATGCTAGCCACTTAACCAACTCCAATGAAAAAATATAAAACTGTCTTTTTAGCAAAATATATTCAAAATATAAATAGATTTTTGAAAAGAACCATGGTGACTGATAAAAAAAAAAAAAATAATAAATAAATAAAAAAGTTCACACAACAATTTTCTATTAGAAAGATGAACAAGCTTACCACTATCGGAAGAGAGTTTTTGGGTGCTATCAGTGCACACTGAATCTGACCACTGCTAGATGATGCAGTGGTTTTGGTTAATGGTAGGATGACAGGGGTTGGTTGAGGAGCTTGATGAGCAGCCAGAGTAATGCTGAAGGTGGGTGGGGCAGGCAAGATGAGTGAGCTGGAGAGGGGGGTTCCCAAGGGCACAGCTGGGGCTGCTGCTGCTGGATGAGCAAGGATGATGGTTGTCCGCGGGGAGGTATATATGCCCTGCATTTGTGATGCACCAGAGCATTTGGGAAGAATCTGAAAAAAAAAAAAAAAAAAAAAAAAAAAAAAGTTTAAAAAATATACTTTTTTTTTCAAACAATTATTCTACTATGCATCACAGAATTCTGCCTTATTTAAACAATATTACATGAAGCTGGAGTATTTTACTATTATAGTATGTTACTTCATTTATGTTCAGGCACATTGCATTATTTAAAAAGGTAAGAATTTATATGTATATGATTGTCTTACTGGTTTCATTCTCCCTTGAAGTAGATGACCTGAAGAAACACTGTAGAGACATCAACTGTAATATAAGATTATGTAAATAACAATGAATGGGCAACATGTACCTCATATGAAAAAGTAATAAAAATGTCACGGCAGGATAAATAAAAACAGGAATGAAGTTACTGGGTAGCTTTTTCCAACCTTTTAATCTTATAGAAACTCTTGAAGAGGGCTCAATATTCTCTGAAAACATCATTTAGTACTACATGTAAAAGTGGTATAAACTTTTCAGAATCATTCTTTCACTCATACTCATCATTATTTCTTTGCATTCTGTTTTAAAGTTGTGACAGGCTACTGCATATTATAACGTTGAATAAAATTGCCTCTCTTGTATAGGAGGTGAGCAAAGGTAAATAAGGTAATATAAAAACATATAACACCAAGAGCATGTGCAAATGACTGTCATCTCCATGAGAGCCGAGAGATGAAACCAGCCAATCAGGATGAGCGCCAAGAGAGGAGGCCAGGCAAACAAGTGTGGTGTTAAAATGCTGCTTAGGCACCAGAGGAACAGTTGGTTTGAACAGGCTATATTATCAGCACTAAACATTTTATTACTGATACCTCAAGATATGTGAAGCGTATCATATGTATTCAGCGTAAATACTTCAATTTAACAATCCTAACAAAATTATATCTAACTTAATCTTACCTAATCAAACATGACCCCACTCCCCTGCTGACAAAATATGATGTGCAATGTGTGCTCATAAACTTTAAATATCAATATTTTCCAAAAGTTACTAATTACTGCATTGCATTCTGTGGAATAAAATGTATCACAATGTCAGTATTAAACTCATGTGAATTGGCTCTGTTTATTTCCATACTAGCAGAGTTGGATTGATTTTCCTGTCCATTTACACCCTAAAAGTTTGCCCTTTCACTTGAGGGTAGCAGCCATGTTTACGGATAGATACATGAACACTCAGCAGGTTAACCTATTAATCTGCCTGGTTTTGTTCCAGTTTGTCCACTTGTGATCTTTGTGATGGATGACATTGCCCGCAAGAGAACAACACACCAGCTAACAGACCAAAAGTCACAATAAGCAGGAACTGAGTGAACATCAACGTGGGGTAATTCTTTCTCAAATCTGCCCTATTCATTTGTTGTAAAGCCTTGATTTAAAAGTGTTGGTCTGATGTTTGTGCCGTGTAGTAAAGCCGAAACAGGACCAGTAAACGATAGTGTTGAGAGAAATATTGAAATAAGCAGGTTGCACCTCTTCTTCTGGAGTGTTTTGTGGGGCTAATCAGGCTGTGGAACAGTTGCACCTCTCTCTGCGGGCTATTCTGTGGCTGCGAGCTGCCTCCCACAACTCCTCCACTCGTGTAAACAAACAGCGTTCATGATGGAATTAATTACTTTGTCGAAAAAGTGGAGTGAGCTTTCCAGTAAGTAGAGGGATTCACATTGTTGCCTCGGTAATTCATCTAGCTAGAATAAAAAAAATAAAAAATAACCCGCATATCTAGCATATTATCAGTTTAAATAAAAATTGAGCCTCCGTCAAACGCCGTGTGTGATCACTGATGTAAACACCGCCCAGCTGGAGCGACGAGGCGGTGGCCACGGCCTCACCCAGGAGTAAAAGCCCCCACACTGAAGAGGAGGAGGACTGACTCATCTCAATGTAAAGGGCCGAGCGTATATTATGCTGGTGGCCTTGTCGACTCGTTGTATCCGTGGGCAAAACTAAGGTAAGCCTGAGACACCAGGGGCCGTATACACAAAACTTATTAAGACTGATAAATCCCTGTTAGCCTTAACACATTTTTCTGCTAAGCGCTAACAGATATTCACAAAGCAGGGTATTATTCTAGTGTTTGCCCATACTCACCCCTCGCAACCGGCAAACACTAGAATTTTACCCAAAGCAGTTAGCAGGATGGCGGCACAGCAACAACAACGTCTGCGGCGTACCTACAGAGAAAGAAGAGATATTTTTGCTGATTACAACGATGCTGAACTACTCAAGTAATAATAGCAGTGACTGACTTAGTGAGGGACAAGCTGCAAAGTAGAACGGGAAGAAATGGACCTTTAAGCCCCGAGACCAAGGTGGCTATTACATTAAGATATTGAGCCACAGGAAACATGCAGCAGTGCAGTTGTGATGATTTCGGAACAACGTAGCCTACGATCAGCCATGCAATCTCACAGACAATAGATGCACTGGCTGATCCTGAAGTACTCTGCCAGTTTCTGGAATTTCCTCATGCTCAACATGAAGTGCAGCAAAAACAGCCAGGGTTTAGGCAGGCAACCCAGTTTCCTGGTGTGGGAGTGATCGATGGCACTCATATAAGAATTGTGGCTCCTCATGTCAATGAGCATTATATGTGAACAGAAAATGCTATCATAGCATAAATGTGCAGATAGTGTTTGATGCTCATTACATAATTCTTGACATTGTGGCAAGGTGGCCTGGCTCAGTCCATGAATCAAGACCGAAGTTCATGTTTGAGGAACAACATGTACCTGCAGGATGCTACCTTCTCAGGGACAGTGGTTATCCCTGCAAGCAGTGGCTCTTGACCCCATACCTGGACCCTCGAACTGCTGAACAGACCAGTTATAACAGGTAAGTTTATTGATGATACACAAAATAGATTCCTATGTAGTAAAAATCAAGCCTAGCACTGTCCACTTACTTTGCAAAGTACAGTAGAAAAATAAATAAAATGTAGGTGCCTAATAATTATATACTATAGGAAATCTCATTGAATAAAAGTTGTAGGAAAGCATCCTTATAACTCTACTTTGAAATCAGATTTTTATTTGGACTGACTGTTTGGCTGGAATTCCATGATTCCCCAAAAATATCAACTTTATACTGGTGAAACGTACAGGAAAATTTATTGAGGAAAAGTTGCTCATTTTATCATGATGGAGTCTGAAAAATATAGTTTATAATCTTTGACTCTGAAATTTACTGCCCACAGAGAGCCAAAGTTGCAGTGAAACTCGAAAAATAATTTTTGTAATTTTTTTAGTTTTTTCATTCTGGAATGAATCTCATTGAATAAAAGTTGTAGAAAATCATCCATATATCTCGACAGTGAAATCAGATTATGATTTGGACTGACTGTTTGGCTGGAATTCCATGATTCCCCCAAATTCCAACTTTTTTACTGGTGCGACGTACAGGAAAATTTATTGAAGAGAAGTTGCTCATTTTATCACAATGGAGTGTGAAAAATATAGTTTATAATCTTTTACCCAGAAATTTACTACCTACAGAGAGCCAAAGTTGCAGTGAAACTTCAAAAATATTTTTTTTTAATTTTTGTATTTTTGTTTTCATTCTGGAATGAATTTCATTGAATAAAAGTTGTAGAATATCATCCGTATAACTTAACTGTGAAATCAGATTATGATTTGGACAGACCGTTTAGCTGGAATTCCATGATTCCCCCCAAAATCCAACTTCTGCTTCCCACTCCTGTGAACAAGATATTGGTTCATCTAGAACATCACGTATATCAGTGGTGTCAAGACCACGCTCAGCATGCACACAACGAGCAGAAACTAAAGGAAGACAGCTGAAATAGGACGGCTGAGGGAACATAATCACTCTGCAGACGCTATGATGCGTAGGCTGGAACTGTAGGCTATTTTTAGCACAGAGTGGTGGTAAGGGACAAAAGAGGTGCCAGTTAGTCACTTAGCATCGACAGAAACCTAGTTATGTGCGGCCTTCAAATTTTGGATAGCTTCTCGCTCTCCGGCGCTGGCATCATGCTCGTTGCCCACGTCTGATAGAACTCTACGACACCAGCGGCATCAATGTCATTACAGGGTTAACCCATAGTATCCAGCCAACCTAACCTAACAAACCTAATAAACACAACTGACTTAGACAATTTGTTATTTAGAGTTGAGTCGGTTCAAGGTTAGAATTATATTCAGTTTTCTCCTAGCACATCATATCTCCAAAGTTAAAATTCATTTGTTTTATACTACATTAACCAAAACTGCTAGGAGAAAACTTTAAAAAATTCTAACCTTACTTGAACTGACTCAACCTAGCTGAAATTAATAAACTGTCAAAGACATTTTGGTTTAACCTAACTGACAAGAATAAATATTATTTTTTGCAGCTATTTGTGTAGGAAAGAAACAACAATATATTTTGATGTACTATACATACATTGCTACATTGTGGTTCTTGTTATCTTTTGTTCAGGTTCTAATCACTGATCATGGATAGATATAGGTAGATAAATATAAATAAATGTAGTATATTGTTTCTTTTTCCCCTTTTTCAGAGTTCGTAGGAAGGCACACAGCATTGTGGAACGAGGCATTGGACAACTTAAAAGAAGATTTCATGTCTTGCGTAGTGAAGTGCTTCTCAACCCAGAAAAGACGTGCAAAATGATAAATGTCTGTGCAGCGCTTCACAACATTTGTAAGGCTCGGAACATCCCTGTGCATATAGCAGGAGGCGCATCGCCTCACCCACCCTACGACGCCAAGTCCAGGGGTCCCTCTGGGCGAGTCTTCATGCTTCCTGTCCCATCCTGAGTACCTCCTAGCAGGATCTATCGACTTGCTCAAGCCACGAACTCCGTGGGCGTCCCCTTGGCCTCCTCCATTCGGGATTGTCTCTACCCTGATGAGCAGGATCAGCTTCAGGGTAAAGTGCCACGTGCCTGTGTAGCCAGAGTTGGCGTTGATGGACTATGCAGGTAATATATGTCAAATCAGTCTCATGGAGTAGTCGCTGGTTTGACACAAAGTCATTCCAGCGATATCCTATGATTCTGCATAGACATTTAACATTGCCAAAGGCATCAGTCTGCCTCTCCAAGTCCCCATTTCCCCATTTATTGTCCTTGTCTCACAATCATAGAGTAAGACAGGGAGCACAAGGGACTTGGGGATCCGGATCTTTGTCCTTCTGCACAGGTATCAACAACACCATATACTCGTGTTGAGCGAGTCCATAACACCATGGGCCAGGCCGATCCGCTGTAAGACTTCCTGGCGTGACTCACCGTTGTTATGAACTACACTACCAAGATACATGAAACTTTCTGAGATCTCAAGGTCCTCGCCACACGCATGAACAGACTGTACTGTTTCATTTAGCAAGCCTCCACCACTGGGTTTTGTTAGGCTAGGTTACCTAACCTAACAAAACCCCAAACATCTACTATGTGTCTTTACTCAGAATAATTTATATACTCTTCCTCAGCAATAAGACTATCTAACAGAGGAAGGTCTCTCTTTGTTAATTTGTGCTTTAAGTTTCTGGCAATCTTTTGTTTGAAGATACCTCAAACTTAGGCTAACCTAACAATACCCCAAACAGTAACCATATATGTATATGTCTTGACTCCGAAAAATCATATATGCTTCCTTACTAATGAGACTTTCTATATAATGCACTGAAGTCTTTCTTTGTTGATTTTTACCTTCAGTTGATGGCAGTCATGTGTTTGAAAATACCCTAAACTTAACCTAACCTAACAAAACCCTGAACAATTACCATACATCTAACTCAGAAAAATCATTTTTGCTTCCTTACTAATGAGACTTAATATATAACAAAGTGACCTCATTCTTTGTTGATTTATACCATAAGTTGCTGGCTGTCATGTGCTTGAAGAGACCTTAACCTTACCTAATTATAACCCAAACAGTCACTATATATGCACTTAGTAAATTCATAAATGCCTCTTTACTAATCAAACTTATTATCTGACACAGTGAGCTCTTCCTTTGTTGATTTGTGTCATATGTTCCCTCCTATCATGTGTTTGAAGATACCCTAAACTTAACCTAATCTAACAAAACCCAAACAGTTACTGTGGGTCTTGACTCAGAAAAATCATATATGCTTCCTTACTAATGAGACTTTCTATACAACAAAGTGAGGTCATTCCTTGTTGATTTATAATGTGAGTTACTGGCCATCATGTGTTTGAAGATACCCTAAACTTAACCTAACCTTACAAAACCACAAAGTTATCGTATGTATTTACTCCTAAAAATCATGTACGGTATGCTTCCTTACGAATGAGACTTATTATTTTCTGACTATGTGAGGTCATTCTTTGTTATTTTACGCCATAAGCTGTTGCCTATCATGTGTTTGAAGATGCCCTAAACTTAACCAAACCTAAAAAAAACTCAGAATAATTACCATGCATCAGTCCTCAGAAAAATCATATATGCTTCTCTACTCGTAGGACTCAATATAACAAAGTGAGGTCTTTCTTTCTTAATTTATCCTACAAATTGTTGGCTGTCATGTGTTTGAAGATGCCCTCAACTGAACCTAACTTAACAAAACTTTTTTTTATTTTTTTATTTTTTTTTAGATAGGCCAGTCTATCCTCTAACTGGACTGTCAGAAGTATGTTTCTGTGTTCTTGCATTCAAGAGTAGCAGTTTGCAACACAAAGAGTACAAATTTCTCTGTAAATAAACTTTTTTGCATGTCTTTGTTCTTTCCCTGATACATAAAGAGGTTATGAGTTACAGTATTTAATATTGATTTTAAAGTTGGTGGTCTGACTTAAGGTAATTTTATTTATTTAATTTTTTTTTTTTCACCTCGTGACTAGTCACTTGAGGTGAAAAAAAATGTAGGGTATATTGGGGTGGAAAAGAATAAGTTCTGGTAAGGCATCTTTACCAATCCAGTTGCTCATCATATTTTTGCCTTTAAACACTATATATCACTCAATTTGATATTACATGGGTATGATTTTTGAAGGTGTGGATATTTCGACTTATGGTCTTAACCCGGAAGCAGCGGGGATCATGTTTCTTAATGGTCCCACCAAGCGAAAAAAAATAAAAAAATCACCCCTCACACAAACCATTTCATAATATATATCAAAGCATTTGTGATCAGATTATATATCATCTATTTTGGGGGGTTTATATCATGGCATAAATTTGGCCTGTCGCTGCTACACAATAAAGCCACAAATTTTGCCCGTCGCTGCTACCGGGTTAAGAGTCAGTGCTGTGCTAGGCAATACCAAAACAGTAAAAAAAGTTGGTAAAAAATGAGTAAAGCATTGCCGATGCCACAAAGACACATGTGAGGCACCCCAAATGGCGAAGAGGTGAACTGGTAGCCAATATGATTTATCAAAAAACATGCTTTGCAAGCTTTGCTCTCTTCACAGGTATAATCGAACACCGCAATAGGTAGAGCTGGGAGAATATATGTATGTAGTTTTAAATTAAAAGTCTGTATTTCAGACACCTAAAATGGAGAATCACAGAATATATTCCTGCAGTTTCATCATTTTGTGTGTATGTGAGCAGGTCTCAACCTTGCATGAGCCCTTCCTCTTCATTACAAAAACCTAGTAACTTATAGGGAACTTTTTATTTATTTCCAGATACCAATGATCCAGATCCTGCCCAGAACATTACTGAAGAGACACAGCCTTTTGCCATTGCTAAGGAGAATCCATATAGATTTGTTTCCAATGGCTCAGAGCAAGTTTGAATATGTGAAATCCTTTGAAGAAGAAGGGCAGCTTGATCCACGACACTGGATTGTGGTTGCTCTGAACTTCAAGAACTATGAAGACCTCTACCATGTGCACCAACTGGAGCGACCCAATGACCACAACCTCACCAGGCTGATGGAGGCGTCAGTGGAAGTTGTTATGCAAGACTTCAAAGACATAGTTCTCTGCTATAGTTTTTCCAGAGAATTTAATTTTCTCTTTTCAAAAAACACAACACTGTACAGGAGACGGGGCCCAAAACTTCTGACTAATGTGTGCAGTCTCATGTCATCTGCTTTTGTTCACAAATGGCCATGTATTTTTGGGTCTTCAGTCTTAAACTTTCCACCACTTATAGAGGGCACTATTCACTTGGTTCCAGATGATCAGAGTTTGAGGGATTACATGACCAAATGCCAGAATGTTTGCCATCATCAAAACCTGTATAATACCACATTTTGGTCCCTAATTTCTAAAGCAAGATTGTTGCCTGAGGAAGTTAGTGAAGCCTTGAAAGGTGCCAATGAAGCAGCACTAAATGAAATTTTATTTTCAAAATGTAATATCAATTATAACAAGCAAGATAATGTGTTTAAAAAAGGAAGTGTTGCTGTGCGTAAAAAGGTACAAAAAGCTGTTACTACACCAAATGGGTCCATATCTCAAAGAAATCAGAGCACTGTAATTGTTATGCATACAGATCTTATCAAAGACAGCTTCTGGAGTGAAATCTTTGAGCTGGAGCAGCCCACTAAGGTGAGCAGCAAGTACAGTTACCTTAAACACTTTGAGAAGAAGGAACACTTACTGCCTCACACCTGGATGGTGGTGAGAATTGATGGAAAAGGCTTCCACAAGTTTTCAGAGAAGCATGATTTTAAAAAGCCCAATGACATTAGATCAATAGAATTAATGAACAAGGCAGCTACTTCAGTTATGGAGGAATTTCCTGATATAATATTTTCTTATGGTCAAAGTGATGAATATTCTTTTGTTATCCATAGATATTCAAAGATGTGTGGCCGCCAAGGCAACAAGATGATCTCCAGCATTGTTAGTTTGTTTGCAGCGGTCTATGTGTTTCATTGGTCAAGTCTGTTTGGGGACGTGGCTCTCCAGTACTGCCCAGCTTTTGATGCTCGGGTAGTCTTGTATCCCAACAATTCCTGCCTTAGAGATTATCTGAGTTGGCGTCAAGCAGATTGTCATATAAATAATATGTACAATACTTGTTTCTGGGCTTTAGTACAACAGGGGCAGTGTTCAAGGCAGAAGGCAGAAGAAATATTGTGTGGAACTTTCTCTAAAGATAAGAGAGCAATTCTCCTAAACAGGTTTGAACAGAATTATGATGATGAAGATGCAATCTTTAGGAAAGGAACTGTCATGTTTCGAGAGTTTGTGTCTGGAGCACCCGAGAGAGGTTTGTGTGGCCCCCCTGGTGAGCAGTGTGAGGCCAGCCAGGTGGGGAGACCAGGGGACAGGTGCAGCAGCATTACTGTTGGCCACTTTGATGTAATAAGGGATGAGTTTTGGAGAGAAAGGCCATGGATCCTCGGTGAAGAGAGGAATGCAACAACAATAGATGACTTTGACTAGAGTGAATGTTGTGTTTTTATATTTTATGTATAAAAATATGAAAATAGAATTTCAACCAATAACAGTGTGTATAGTTCCCTCCAGCGTATGAAACTCTCACACTAGGGCTTGACTTGGCCATGGACATCAATGCTGAGAAAAGGTAAAGAATGAGACAAGCTCTGAAAGTAAACAATGGCAACAGTGTTAAAAAAATGTTACCACAGTGAATGGAAATATTAAGATGAGTATAACCAACTCACAGATTCAACTCCCCAAAAATCATGTTTTTTTTTTTTTTTTTTTTTTTGTGATGTAGTAATGATGTAAGGCCCTGCACCAATGATGCAGGTAATTGTTACAAAGCACATTAACGACGCTTCCTGTGACGGCACTGATGTCTGTGACCCATGACACTTAGGGTGAATATCTGAAGTGTCCTCGGGAGGAAGGATGATGAGTTATGGCACCATTAAGGCTGCCAGAACCTAGGGTCACTTTCACAGGTTGCCATGATGGGTTAGTAAGCCTCTGTACCAATACCAAGGACTTCAAAAATTCCTTGTGTAGTGTTTGGTGATGCTATTTTAAGTTAACAAATTTGAGGAAGCTATACGGGAAATCTCTTGTGTATCTGGTGTTGTATTGATAACCTAACCATAATAGAATGGGTAAGCGGTGGCAGAACTGGTAGCGTACTGGACCCACATTCACCGTGTGATGGACGACGCGGGTTCGAATCCCCACGCTACCACTCGGATTTTTCAGTCACCGCCGAGTGGCTTAAAACTACCCACATGCTGTCCTGAAGACCACCCATCAATCCGGACTCTTGAGGAAGCCGTCCAAGCGAATCAAGAACGAGTTCCGGGGGGCAGCATGAGCCAATGCAAGATGGCGCCACTATAAACACTCGCCTGCGCCAGAACGGGCTGGGCCGACCATCAGGCCCCACCTGGAAGAAGCCTTGGGCCGACCATCAGGCCCCACCAGGAAGATGCCTACCGGCGCAACAGGCAACGACGTAAAAAAAAAAAAAAAAAAAGTGTAGAAGATTAAATAGTTTGGTTCAGGCGACTACAAAGCCACTGTGTTGGACTGCGAAATTGGCACCTAGTTTTTTTTTTTACATCAAAGGCTCAAGAAAGCGCAACTGCTATGGTCATGATGGTGTCTAGGCTACATTCAAGACAATACATAACTTCATAGCTCACAGTGGTAAGCGGAAACACTCATTTACCCGAACATGACAAACTACACGTGAGGATTGGTAGAGATGATTCAATTCACAGTTATACACTTAAGTATACTTAAGTACACGTTTCCCAGACCAGTCGAATGAAATGACTCTATGCTGCGCTCATATTACTATGTTGACAAGTTAACTGAGGGTGGTGACATGGTCGGGTCGAACTTAAAGTCTGCAATTTCCCAATACTTATCTAGACGACATATAAATGCGTTAATTGTTTGAGCCTCAACTATTTCAGAAGGGAGCCGATTCCACGTATTAACTGATGTGAAGTAGAAGTTATTACTCTGTGGTCCGTACATATGTCTCGGGTTCATATTTCGACCTTTATACCGGCCACATAAAGCCCTACCTTATAACCTGGAGAACCTTCTACTTCAGTCATGGATTTGGAGAGGCTGTCGGCCACCCAAGAATGCCGCCGGCCTGAAAAACGTGACACACGGCAAGGAAATGACAGGACTCGGCCGCCATGACTGTTGACCACCTTTGCCAGAGTGTCGTACTCAGTCTCGCATATTTGTCGATTACCAACCCAAAACTGTCTCCTCCACTCCAGTAACTGGCTTCATATATAGTTATTGTTGAAAATGGTTAGTTATTGGCGTGTTTCTTGGCAATAATTTTGAGTCAGAAGCTAGAAAATAAAATGCTCTGAGTACGACAACATGGCATCGGTGCGATTGGGATGAAGGTTTCGGTTCGAGTAGTGTTCGGTTTACTCGGTTTTTGCAGTTTGATTACTTGATCGATTAAACCTCAAAATAAATTATGCACAACACTGGCGTGGAATATGCTTATGTGTACCTATTAATTATCTGCCTCATATACCCACAGATGTTTTATAATCAGTAGACTTTGACCTCGAGCATGAATGAAGCACTGTAGCTCTATGAAAATAATAAGAAAATTTAATATTGTTTGAATTAAGAGCTCATATTATCGTTACTAGTTATAAGAATATGTGTACGGTAGGTATAGAGATAAATTGTTATTATGAACTCGCCGATATCTCATTTCCTACTTAACTAACAGCTCTTTTATTGTCACATATGTAGTCTACTAACCTTTAAACCTCCCAGAAGTCAACAGGAATAGAAAAGAAGGATAGAACCACAATTAACCATCATCGCCATCGGTAGTGCACGCGTTTATTGTGACGAGTGTCGGCGGTCAGAGGTCACAGGCATAATTATCGTGTTTTCCTGTCGTTTCCATTGATCCACAGTGACATCGAGCAGCCCTGAAGTTCACCATGCACCCTAGATGTGAGTACAGTAACAGTTTTATATATTTATGATGTGGAAGGCGTGATAAATGTGTGTATAGCCTTAGGTTGTGTTTTCGGGATCGAGGCGTTCAGTGGCCATCTTGCGGGGAGGCTCGTTCTGTTATCAGTGGGTGGGAGCTAAGAAGCGAGACAAAGCGTTACAGGTCAAAAGAAAAAGAAGAACAAGGGTAAACTACGACTTATTTATATGTTAGGCTATGCACCCAGCCTTCCTCATGCATCGCGACACTTGGTCACGGCAGAGTCATATGTGGTCAAGCTTCTGGTGAAACACACCCTGGTCTAATTATTATTGGCATGTAGCCAGCAAAAGGATAATCTACCTGTTGTCTTTTCTTCATAGCGTTATGGGCTTAGGTAATGAAGTATCAGCTGGTAAGAGGGAACACATTCGTGAGTCGGAACAGGTGCACCAAATCAGAAGTAACATTTTTTTTGTAGGAAATAAGCTGATTACCACATGACTGTTTCCTGCGGCGGCATTGTGTGATAATTCCATTCATGTGGCCAGTGTTGAATGAGAGGCTTTTGTTGAATTATGCAAAAGCTCTGCGTGACCTTGTGGGAGGACAATAAGCCTTGGCCGCCGTGTAGTGGGCGTATGGAAGATGCTGCTGGGTGACTTACTGCATTGTGACACACACACGCACACACACATTAGAGAGAGAGAGAGAGAGAGAGAGAGAGAGAGAGAGAGAGAGAGAGAGAGAGAGAGAGAATCATTCTAAAAATTCTGTAAACCAGCTGTCACAATTATTTGCGACTACTGCTCTGCGTGTTAAGTGCTGGAGGAACGGTACTTGATTATAATACTTTAGTAGTCGTAAAAAAAATACAATGATAGCTGCAACAGAAGGTAATAACAACAATAATGATAATAGCCACTGGGATAAGTAAAGGGAGGGAGGGGGAAAAGAGGGAATGAAAGGGAAGAAGGGAGGTAGGAAGAGTGGGAGAGAGAGGAGGTGGATGAGGATGAGTAAACGTAATGAGTAAACGTAATGAGATAAAGGAAGAAAGGGACCAATATAGAAAGATTATGAGAGGAGGAATCAACACAAGCATAGCTAGGTGGAAAGAGGAGAGGAAGGGGAAGGGAAACAGGAAGAGAGGGATGAATTGGATATAGGGAGGTACTATGATAGGATGGAAAGAGGAGAGGAAGGGAAGGGAAAGAGATGAGACGAGAGGGATGTATACAGGGAGGTAATGAGAGGGAGGAATCAACATAAGCATAGCGAGGTGGAAAGAGGAGAAGGAGGGACTGGGGGAGGGGGAAAAGGATGAGGATCAACAGGTGAACAACAACGAGACAGGTGCGTTCACGGGGCGGGGTGGATGGGTGGATGGGCGCGGGGCCTCCAATCCTTCACTGTCACGCATCCGCCCATAATTCCAAAACCCCGGCCGCTCATTCTCTATCGCTCACCCCCCCGCCCCCCTTCACCACCCCCGGATGAAACATTGTGGGAGGCTCTGTGGACGTAGGCTGCACGCTGACGCAACAATGGGGCGGGACACAATGAGGACCAGCAGTCGTCGTGTGGAGCCTGTTGTGACGCGCTGCCATTCACGTGTTGGCCGTTTCTTGGAGGGGGGGAAGGGGGAAGGGGAGGTTAGTGGGGGGTGGATGGGGGATGTAGTAGGGAGGGTTATGGTGACAGTGGTGAGGGTTTTAGTTATTGTAATAAGTGGAGGGGGGGATAGTGTGTGTGTGTGTGTGTGTGTGTGTGTGTGTGTGTGTGTGAAGGGGGAGGAGGTACACCTGGCCCTGTCACGGCAGCAATTAGTGACCCCTGATGCACCTGCAGGCCTTGTAGTGGTGGTGCTGGTGGTGGGGATAATGATGATGAGCGCAGTTATGGTGGTGGTGGTGATGATGATGATGATTCAAGGCTCAGTTGTAGAGGAAGGTCTCCGTATTGATGATGAGGATGATGAAAATATTTGTTAACATGTACTATATTAACGATGGTAATGATGATAGTAATGAAAACATTAATGGTAATAGTAATAATGATAAGAGTAATAATAATAGTAATAGTAATAATGACAACAACAACAACACTAGGAAAAAAAAGATCACTTCCTCCACAATTATAATAACATCAAGGGCAACCAAAGCATGTAGGAAACAAAATCACTTCCTCCACATTCATAACAACAGCAACAACAACAAATATAACAACAACAGACACATCACCAGTTCCTCACCACAACAATCATATCCTCATCACCACAATCCACCACAGGCACAAGCACAATACCCTCCCACCACCACCACCACCACCACGCCCCTGCCTCCCGCCACAAAATAGGGCTTGATCGCGTTCCCACGGTGCGTGCCATTTTTTGGAGCCACGCACAGCTCTTTAGTGGTTATTTCCTGTCCATCTCGAGGGTGTTGTCAGGGTCAGCGGCGGTGGGGTGAGCGGTCAACCACGGCGGGCGGGCGGTCAAGCGGTCACTCCTGGAACCATCTCTCCCTCCTCCCTTGTGTTACGTTACATCCCGACAGCCGCGAGAACACACACACACACACACACACACAGACAAGCACGTAAACAACCAATTACACAGCACAAACAATAATAAAAACAACAATAATTATGATAATGTAATAATAATAAGAACCAGAAGAATAATGGCAGCAATGATGGTGATGATAAAATTAATAGTCTACAATGATGATAATAATAATAATAATAATAGACTAATTTTCTCGTAGAGGCGAGTTGAAGTGTCTGAAAAGCGCCCCCAAAATTTACTTAGACAAGTCTTGGCAGATAGCTGGTACTTGAGAGGACGTAGCCTAGTACCCAACTTCTACCTCCTGTTACGCTAAAGTCAAAATCCCTTTTAGTAACGTCTTATGACACGCAGGTAAACACTATAATTTGTCTTTTTCAATACCAACGCCAGAGTTGTAGTGATAATGATGATAAATATATGCCAAAATAATAACAAAACCACGATAATAAAAATGATAACAATAGCAGCAGTGATAATAATAAGAGTAAATTGACACTTTTTAATACAGCTAAGTAATAAAAAGATAAGATAAAATACTGGATAATGCGGGCAAAAAAAAAACGCAACAATAACAAAATGGTAAAGATTAAATAACAATGTTAACGAACAAGCTCAATTTATGCGACACACACACACACACACACACACAACTATTTCCGATGCAGATGATGTATGTATATCGCCCCCACGGCACCACGGGGGGGGGGGGGGGGGGGATAGTTGTGATGGGGTGGGTGGGAAGGGCGATCAGATAAGCTAATTGAAAACAAACAAAGCCTCACCCACTCTGTTGCCGCGCCTGTCTCTGGAACAGCAAATTGACTGCCTGGCCTTCATACTGGACGCGGCCCGTGAAATGGATTATATACATGGGACGATGAGGTGGAAGTATGAAAGGTGTGGCGGTGGGCAGGTGCGTCAGTGTTAAAATGCTTCCAAGGGGACGAGTTGAGTTGAATTATTGTAGGCCTATTGTTCCTATTTTATTATTTGTATTGTTCCTTAGTTTTGTTTATGTGTTTATTATTTATGCACCTTATTTATTTATTTGTTTCGCTTCGATTTTAGTTGGGGAAGTGAGGTTAGTTAGTTAGTCCTTGGGGAGCTGTGGAGGTGGAGAACGTTAGGAAAGGCCTTTGTCTTGTAGTGGTGGTTTGTCAATTGCTGGAAATGATGAAGCACACGTAATCAGAAGGGAGATAGTTTCCCTTTTCAAATCTAAGCCATATTGAAGGGTGAATGCCCGAAAACTAATCAGGACCAAGAGTTTAAAAGTGTTGTCTATGATTGGTATTCCGCTTTCACCTTTTACATCAACTAATTTCAGAGGTCAAAACGGAGATCAATTGGGCTTTAATGGGTGTTCTGTTAGGTTCATGGTACAGAAGAAGGGATAGACTACCAACAGGGTCATATAACTACCTCTGGAAATGCCCCAAGCTCCCATGGAAGTCTTGTCAAATGTGTGTGCTTGTTCGTCAAAATGTTTAACCCGTCTTATGCGATTGGTACGGATTGTGTCTTCACTGGTAGCCTGGTAACATATAATCCCATGCATGTCTTTCTCTGCCTCTTTGGTAGATAGGGGAGTGTTTCCCATGCTTGATATCCCCTCCCTTCATTGAATTGTAGCAGCCACTTTTTTCCATGCCTGTAGCTTGGTGAGGTCTTCTGGTAGGAAATAAGCAATGAAGGGGTTGAGAATATGACCGCATGTGTGTTCAACCAGGAGTAGGAACTTACGTGACTGCCAGACATGTACCGGACCATCTGTTGTGTCTCATCTTCCCTCTTTCACACGCCACGCCACGTCGGCTTCACCTTCACCTTCACGCGTCGTCCTCAACATGTAGGAGCGAAGGGAAGACCGTGATTGGCTTCACTACTAAGAGCTTGTTTTGTATTGTTTACTTGAAGGGCGTTGGGGGTTTGTTCTTCAGGAGCTATTAGAAGGATTATGTTTTTATTTTTATTTTTTTTATCACTTGAAGGATAAGGCGGATCTGTGTGTCACGATGAGGAGCTATCGATGCAGAGGCCTTTTTTACTTTCTTTTTCTCATTCTTTCCTTCCTTCTTTTTGTGCCTTATTTATCATCTATTCATTCATCTATTTATTCATTTATATATATTCTGCTTTGCTTCAAGTTTTGTTTCTCTTTCCTTCCTTCTGCTTGTCTGTCTTATTATCTATTTATTTATCTATTTACTCATTCGTGCGTCATGACATTGTGCTTGCCTGTGTATGATTAACTTCCTGGCCGCTGCACGCCGCCACACACAAAGCACGCGCACTTCTAATTCCATATCGTCCACTTTTGCAAGCTCAGTTCTCAGTACCAAAGCAGCTGACCTTGGCTGAATGTATTTGGCAACGTGGTTTTTCCAATCAGCCTTCCTCGATCAAGAAGCCTTGCCGAATTTAGTTGGTTAAGTTTGTATAGAACATTGGAATCCTTGTGTGTATGTATGTATGTATGCACATAAGAATCATCCATTTACCTATTCATCCATATCAGTATATCTATTTATTTACCTATATGTTTACTTATATACTCATCATGCATGCCTCTCCCCCCCCGCGGACCCGCTGGACACGACTTTCTACTACTATACTGTCCAGATCCCTTACGCAAGAGTTAACCAGCGTCTTCACTCTTTCATCTCTCACGCTGGTAAACTCTGGAACAATCTTCCTTCATCTGTATTTCCTCCTGTCTACGACTTGAACTTTTTCAAGAGGAGAGTATAAGGACACCTCTCCTCCCGGGATTGACCTCTCTTTCGGCCACTCCTCTGAACCCTTTTTTATAGGAACAGAGATTAGCGGGGTTTTTTTTTTTAATATTGTTTCCTTTTTTTTTTTGCCCTTGAGCTGTTTCCTTTGCTGTAAAAATAATCTATGATCTTTCTACATCTCTCTATATCTATCTATCTATCTATCTATATCTTTGTCTATATATTTACACACACACACACACACACCGGCAAATATCTTTCAGTGTGTGCTTCTCTCACCTCTCAGCCCCTCACGCGCACGCACACCTCAAGCGCCTTCCTGTGGCTGACGCAAGACTAGTCTACTACTCGCTGCAGGAAGTCGTTCGGCTTTAATAAAAAAAAGAAATTATTATATATATTACGTTCACCACTACTGTATAAACTATCCTGTCATTGTGCAAAATCTATTGAGCTTGGCACGTTTATGAAAAGGAAAGTTGTCTATCACCAAGAGTCAAGCCAACAAGATATTTATTGTTATTACCTTGAGTCACCCTGATGTGCCTCTCTCTCTCTCTCTCTCTCTCTCTCTCTCTCTCTCTCTCTCTCTCTCTCTCTCTCTCTCTCTCTCTCTCTCTCTCTCATACACACACACACACGTCTTACCATGTCATTACCTGCTCGCTAAGCCGTGTTGATGTTGGTGGCGGTTAACGTAACACAGCATTACCGCCTCATCGTTGTCTTGTGGTTGTGCTGTCCTAGTCTGGTGATCATTTCTTTTTCCCTGTGTATTTTCTTGACCAGTGCTTCGCCTCTTTAACTTCGGTTTTAAAATGATGTGTACCTGAGTATCTTCATAAGTACTACACACGGATACTCTCATATATTATTTATACGCTATTTCTTTGTGCATATAATTTACCGAGCAATGACCAGTCAGTCGGTGAAGTAATAGACTGATGAATATATAGTCCTATAGATTTACTCACTGTTTTCATCATTATTTTTAGGCACAACTTTGCTGGTGTTTTTTTTTATTTATTTATTGCCTACTTCTTTACTCATTAATGTTTTTTTATTAGCATGTGTTTAATCGCTATTATTAGGTCTTGAGCAACACTTTCATCATCATCATTATCATCATCATCATCATCACAACAATTACTCACAGTGTAAGGTGTGAATGTTTAGTAAACCCAGACTGCTTTTATACGGCGGGCATATGATGTTGAGTTTGGCCGGGGTGTGGTGGTGTTTACCGAGGCTGCAGTGTTAGGTGTGGTGGTGGTGTGTTTACCAAGGGTGTGGTGGTGGTGGTGGTGATGTGGAGAGGGAGGTGTATACGAAGTAGAGGGAGGAATGCGATACTCTGATAGGAAGGAAAAGGGGGAGGGGAGAGAAGGGCATCAGATAGATAGGTGGCAGAAGGGCATTAGATTCAGAAGGAAAGGGGGGTGAGGAGAAGAGGGAATTAGATATATGGAGGAAAGAAACTGTATAGGAGAGTGACGTGATGGGGGGTGGTAAAGAGGAGTATATAAAAAAAAGAACTAATTACAAAACCCTTTTATTACCAACATAAATGAAGCGACCGGCGGGGGCCACTCATGCGGGTGTAATACCTTCATTAGGCCAAGGTGGACGCCCGCGGTCGTCAGGTGTATAGGTACAGACAAACATTCATTAGTCTTAGGTGTATTACATTATCAATTAAGCTCGTGTAAATAACAGGGCTAGTGTGTACATTCATCACGGTCACGGATACTCTCATGTACGCCGGCCAGCTGTACGTACATAACTCGCCGTGGCCATGTACGGGTCAGGCCAGACGTTACGTACATACATTCAGCAAGTGCACACGCCACACGCACACAATCCCAGCCTCAATACAGCCACGGCCTCATATATTGGCTGCTCCCTCAGTGATCCTCGCGCATACAGAGGGGCAGCCTGAGGGGCGTGAGGCAGGACATGAGGCGTGGCGGGAGGCTGTGTGTGGCGCGGCCTTGACACCCTCCTCCCATATAACAGAGGCAGGGGGGGGAGCGATCAGTAGCATCAGGTTACGTGACTATTTGTGACCGTCTGAAGCTCACGTGGACTAGTACAGTGCACAGGTAATACTAGGACACGCACCTGTGGCGGCCCACCCGTGTGACGTCAGCAGCGCACACGAAGAACCTGAAACAACTACAGTGTGCCGAGGGGCGTCAGGCGGCGGCTTCATCAGCGTTGGTCGGGCACACTCCTGCCTGCTGCGGCGTGGCGAAGGGCAAGGGCCAGGGGGCGTTATCGATTGTGAGTGAAATCCAAGAGTTAAGACAATGACCAACGTGTGATGAAGCCACGGCTGACGGGTAAACGGAAGGGTACGATCGGAACACTGGATCGAAGAGCAGCCGTCTGTGTAGAGCGACGCGGCATCTGGACAGCCGTGACGCCACCAGACAGCTGACGATGATGGCAACACTCCCGAGCAGCTGACGACACGGGGGAGCGTCACGTGCGCCCCAGCGAGGCCGCTGGAGGCGGTGCTGCAGCCGGCCACTGGCCAGGCATCTGCCCGCCGCCGCAGCCACCACCAGGCCTTCTGGTTAGCCAGTGGTCGGCGGCAAGGCCTCGGGCTCTGCGTGTTACGTGTTGCCAGTGGGCGGCTGCTGCGTCTCCTCCAGGCTTCGGGTGCTGTGGCCCGAGGTGCGGGTGTCGACGTTCGCTGCATTTATGAGATACTGGCTAATAATCGTACCTTACAATGCAACTTATTCCTATATTAAGAAAAATACATTGGTATTCTTTGGTGTAATACGATAGAAGTAATAGATTGGCTGTCACGAGACGGTGATCCACGGGGGGAGGGACGGCGCTGCGGGGTATAGGTCAGGCAAGGTCTCAATGCAGGTAGGGATGCTGTGCCTGGGAGCCCCGCAGCAGGTGATCACAGGGCTTGCTGCTGCCACGGCGGTGACGGCGTCTAGGGATGGCGGAGATGGTGTTGATAATAGCATCGGTATGGCTTTTCATGAATCAGGCATGCCAAACTGCTGCTTGTCCGAGTGAGGCTTGTGTTTATGCAGTATTTTAAAGACGTGACGAGTCGCCCTTCCCTCGCCCGATGACTTCAAGCAGCGGGAGGACCATCTGCCCGCCCCGCCGCCACCTCTTGACGGCAGTTGGCAGCCATATGGCCACGCGGCGAAGCTTTACCCACGGTTTATTGGCCCCCGATGTGTCGTGCATCAGGGGCGGGGGAGGACGAAACAGCACAAGTAATATGCCTCCGGATGATAGCGGCGGTGCTTGTTCACCGCCATGTGGTGGCCTGGAGGCGGCAGCAGGCCGTGTGTGGCGCGGGTGTAGGGGGCGGCGGTGCGGCGGCCTGAGGAGCTCTTGAGTGAGCTCAAACCGGTAAGAAGAATCAGCCGGCGTCCGTGTGTCACCGTCCAGCCGCCACATCTGTGGTGCTGTTTTGCCTCACCCCAGAAGGAGACAGTTGTGGGCCATGTGGCGTTGGGGCGGCAGCTGGGAGGTGGACGGAGGGGAGGAGGAGGACAAGGAGCATGCGGCACCGCGACGGGTGAATGTTCGGAGGAAACAGGAAGAGAAGGGTTTCTCTCGTCTTCCGCAGGGCGTCAGCACTCCGATGATGGCTCCTCCGCCCTCCCTGGGAAGCGAGGCACTGGCTGGCTGCGGATGAGGCGCAAGAACACTCAGGTCGTCCACACCGTAGGAGGACAACCTTGGAGTCACATTGGCGGGCGTCTGGGGCCGAGCCTCGGGTGTCGTGGCCACACTTTCCGGGGACGTGACGCACCTGCTGCTCTGCTGCTCCTGAGCTCAGCACCCTTGACGCAGTGCTCGAGGTCCCAGCGACCAGCACCGCCCAGACTAGGTCACCTCCTGGCCCCTGGATCACATACTTGTGGTCAGGTCGACCCCAGAAGGTGGAAACATGAAAATACAGGAACATAGAGAAGGAGCGCAGGTCTGACATCCGTAGAGGCGACCTGCACGTTACATCTACAATATATAAAGGACAACAACTATACAAACAAGTGCTTCGGGAATCCCGGTCTGACTGAACCTGTAGAATGCCAGAACTTGTCATAAAAAAATCTCTTAGTGCAACTAACGAACGGTAACAACGATTAGTACAGAATATGGTTGAGATGATTAAAAAAAGGATAAGACTTAAAAGTACATTGTGACCAGACCGTTCAGTTAAGGCTCGAGAACGGACCGCCCTCCAGAAACACGTAATAATACTGTGTAGTAGAATGACTGTGGCCGCGTGGGGCGGGAGTGCTGCGAGCAGTGCACTACAGTCTGTTCACGTCAAGTTGGCGGCCAGGCACCTCCCACCCTCCCCTCCACCCGCCAGCCACCAATGAAATAATATCTCCTCGCGAACAACCACCACTCATATTCATCAAGGGGAAGAGGAGGACGAGGAGGAGGCTGTGCGGTGTACATCGAAAGGTGTAGGTGAAGTGGAGGGGGAAGCTCATCCATCAAGTTGATCCGAACCGACTCTAGGTCAGTGCCAGGGACGCGAGCACTCCGTCATGCACTGCCCCGCTCGACGAGAACCAGCCTCACGCACCAAGCCCCTCCTTCCTCAGCGGCGGGTGGTGGTGGTGGTGGTTGCGGCGGCGGCGGAGGCTGAGGCGGCTTGAAGCGCTGATGGTGGCGGTGGTGGAGGCGGCAGGACTCAGCTGCTGCCCGGAAGAGTGTGTGATATCGAACCGTTGAGTCTACTGGTGGTCTTGGTCACGTCCCGCCTCGTCTGTGGAGCAGAAGAGAGACAACGGGTGTTAATTATGTAAAAGGTTCGGCGATCACGTGGTCAAACATGCATGCCTATTGGCGGGGGTGGTTTGGTTCTGCTTCGCTGTAAATATCTATATATCAACACGTGGGAGTACAGAGGAATAATATTTGGATTGGTTTGGTACATATTTTCTTTTCGTCTTTTTGTTTTCCGTGTTCGAGTTTTTCTGCGAGCGATGTTTTGTTATTGTGAAAGTGATTGGACTGGTTCTTTTATAACGTGTGAATTCTATTGTGGCGAAGTGTATCTTTTTTTTTTTTTCTTCCTCTCTGCTTGGGGGTGTATAGACGGATGTTTGTGTGAATGGTTGCGGGAAGTGTGCTGTATGATGTGTAACTGTGTGTGTGTGTGTGTGTGTGTGTGTGTGTGTGTGTGTGTCTGTCTGGACATGCATATAGTGTGAGCCCAAAATGATCAAACAAGTATGCATGTAAAAAATAAAAAAAATAAAAAATAAATATGAAGTAACAATTTTTTGACGTATAAAGAAAACAAGCCAATTAAAAACAAGGAGAAGCTACATTTCCCAACAAGATAATTATCCATATCTTAAAAAAGCTTCCCCGAGGCGCCTGTGTCCTCATTTAGCCACCCGTTATGCATACTCTCGGCGGAAGTGAATGTGGCAACTACGAAAGGGATATTGGTGCCTATGATAAAGGAGACGGCCTCACCCATGGCCTCCAATTGGTCTCCTCCCTCTGCTCCTTTGTTCTAGTTTTCGTCCATTTTCCAACGTGTTTCCCTTTGTATATCCTTCTGTTTTGGCTGATTTACCCCCTTTTTTACCCTTCTTCCTTTCGTTAATCTTCCTGCGTATTCCCACCTCTTCCACCTACTTCATCTCTTTCCTTACTTTATTTTTTTCTCTCTCTGCTAATTCCCATTTGCTTATTTTTCCTCCGTGCTCCTCGTGATGATTCCTTTTCTCCTCCTCCTGCTTATGTATGGTCCTCCTCCACACCTTCCTTCCTATCCTTCACTTTCTGCTGCGCCTCATCCCTTGCTCCTAATTGTTCCTCTTCCCTCCGGCTACTCACTCCTTGACCACACACCTCATTCTTTCCTGTCATTCTCCTGCTTCTTGTTTTATTACTGTTCCCCCTACGCAGCACAACAACACCAAAACCCAGTGACGTAACACTGGTCAGACAACACACACCGGAAACACAACAGCCACAGCAGCACAACCGCAAAATGTAACATATACGTTTACAACTCCGGACAAACGACTGGGAGAGGGGAAAAAAATAGTGGGGCAGTGTTTGTTCTGTAGCAGCCTTTGTGTTTTCCTTTTGTTAGCTCCCCCGCGTTGTGTTGTGTTGGAAGTACCGCATGAAGCCTTATTGTCTGTTAGCCGGTCGTTGGGTTGGCTCGCTGGATGGCTGACTGGCGAACTGTACAGGTGTAAAAACTCCCGATCGAAATTCAGGTGTGTGTGTGTGTGTGTGTGTGTGTGTGTGTGTGTGTGTAAACATCTGGCTACACATGTAACCTCGAGGCTCGCTGCGTTTTGCCTACGTGTTGACGGCTAAGAATGTTGATCACACACACACACACACACACACACACACACACACACACACACACACACACACACACGCACACACACACGCACAGGCACGCATTTAACATCAACCTTGACTTCGTTCATATATGTTCATTTGCATCAAGAGAAATTTAACGAGCTCGTGTGCTTCGTGAGCTTCGCTGTGTGTAATCTTCCTCACTCTGGCTATTCATAACTCCTCTGACGCCCTGCACACATATAAATAAACATCAGTGATAGGAACTGAAAGGTAATGTGCGTGTAACAGAAAGAAGAGGATGTATACAAGGGAAGCTAATATGAACGACAAATAAAGGAAACTGGCACATGAGTAAGGGAAGATTTAGAGGAAATATACATGAAAAAAAAAATACAGACACAAGGAGAATGAAACACAGGCAAAGTGAAACATACAAAGTGAAAGAAAAGAAAGAAGATTTAAATGATTGTAAAGAAGGAAAAGAAGTAGCAAGATGAAGATGCAAAACAGGAACAAGAAGAAGAATGAAAAGAACAAGTAGATTCGACGTAGGAAAGAGAGAGTAGTAGTAAAGGAGCTGTGAGTGGGTGGAATTCAGTGAGTGGCTTCGTGGTGTGAGTGTGTTGATAATGAGGGCTGAGTTGGTGCATTCCGGCCTCGCCACGGCAGGTGCACGGACAGGTGGGAAGGCGGGAGGGGGATGGGGAGAGGAGGGGGGCGAGGGGGGGAGGTGGGAAGGAAGGTAAAAGGAAGGTAACTCAACTGATTTCTGACAAGCCATAAAGGGAGGATAGATGAGCCTTTCTTGTGTGTGTGTGTGTGTGTGTGTGTGTGTGTGTGTGTGTGTGTGTGTGTGTGTGTGTGTGTGTGTAATCAACATAACTAAGATTTGAGAGATAGGGAGGAGCCCGAAGCATGACCAAACATCATGAAATATTTATATTGATTAATGCGACGACATCACCGACATCATCAACAACAACAATAGCAAAAACAGCAACAATAACACCTAAAATGAGCACGACGGAAGCAACAAAAATATGGAAAAAACACAACAACAGAGGCGAGAACAAAGACAACAAGAACAACGAACGAACATCCCATCTGTCCCTTCCCAAAAAACTCGAAGTCCGTACAACTGACGATGCGACACAACACCACCACCACCACCACCACCACCAGGAGCAGTATAGTGGGTACCCAGATGTCGCAGTTACCCCCCCCCCTCCCCTCCTAACCCCCCACTCCTTTCCGCCAACTGCTGCTGCTGCCTCTGTTGCTGCTGCTTCTCTTCCTACCCCTCCTCCTCCTCCTCCTCTTCCTCCTCCTCCCCCCCTCCTCTTCCTCCTGCTACTGCTGTCCTCCTACACACTAATTGGCTAACGATATTTCCTTCTTTACACATCTGTCTCACTGCGTATGTCTTTTTTTTTTTCTTTTGATTATTTTTTTTTCTTCATGTCCGGTGTGTGTGTGTGTGTCTGTGTGTGTGTGTCCTCCTCCCGTCCACACACACACACACACACACACACACACACACACACACACAGAGGCTGCGCATTTATATACATACATCCGCCCATCAACACTTCCCTTCCCCTTCTTTTCGCTCTTCCCCTCCCTCCCCATTCCCTCCCCTTCCCTCCCCTCCCTTTCCCTTCCTCCACCCCTCACAAACTTCCCCACAAACACACACAACTGGCCATGTCGCAATACTGATTCTCTCTCTCTCTCTCTCTCTCTCTCTCTCTCTCTCTCTCTCTCTCTCTCTCTCTCTCTCTCTCTCTCCTCACCGCAACATTCCCCAGGTAGAAATTACATCACCTGGATCCAGCAAGTCAGGAAATCAATACACCAAATGCCACAACAATAGCAACATAAACGTTTCGCACAGGTATGCCTCAGGTGTGCTTACAGGTGTGTTGAGGTGTGTTGCAATGCCTGGTGGTGGTGTGTGTGTGTGTGTGTGTGTGTGTGTGTGTGTGTGTGTGTGTGTGTGTGTGCTGGGGGGAGTGTGAATGGCACCAAGAGTCTGTATATCTGTTTGTCTGTCTGTCTGTTTGTGTGTTTCTGCCCATTCAGTGATCATGTCTGTCTTTCTATCGCACTCATGTCAATACTAATGGTCTGTGTGTGTGTGTGTGTGTGTGTGTGTGTGTGTGTGTGTGTGTGTGTGTGTGTGTGTGTGTGTGTATTGTACGCATGTTCACGCCAGTACATGTGGACCAGAGTTACTACTGCGGCCCTCCCTTCTCTCCTCCCCTCTCCCTCCCTCTTCTCTCCTCTCCTTCCCTCTCTCCCTCTCCCCATATCTTACTCATTCACTTCCTCTCGCCACTGGTCACCCCCCCCCTCCCCCCCCACGCCCCTTTATTAGTGCGACCCATTCATGTACCCAAAACCTGAATGAACGGACGAACTAACAACAACAACAACAACAACAACAACAACAACTAGCTGTAAGACTGACACTTTCATGACGGTGATGAAATAAATAAAATACAACGACAAAAAAGTACGGCAGGTGGTGATTCTCTCTCTCTCTCTCTCTCTCTCTCTCTCTCTCTCTCTCTCTCTCTCGTCAGCAGGCCCCAAAGCCGTGCACTCTCATGCGTTCCTCGCCATCTGAGCGTGAACCTGCGTGAAGTGGATAATGACGCTGAGAGAGAGAGAGAGAGAGAGAGAGAGAGAGAGAGAGAGAGAGAGAGAGAGAGAGAGAGAGAGAGAGAGAGAGAGAGAGAGAGAGAGAGAGAGAGAGAGAGATCAGAGATTGGGTTGGTATATGAAAGCTCAATGCATTATCGATAAGTTTTGGTGTCGAAGTAAATGTTAAATGTGCTGGTTGCAGTTGTGGTGGCTGCATTAGTAGTAGTAGTAGTAGTAGTAGTAGAAGTAGTAGTAGTAGTTGCAAGGGAGCATGCAGAACAGTCTAATGATAACTCCGTGGTATGATTGCATGGCACGTGAGTCGTATGAATCGGAGCGTACGAGAGAGAGAGAGAGAGAGAGAGAGAGAGAGAGAGAGAGAGAGAGAGAGAGAGAGAGAGAGAGAGAGAGAGAGCATTGCGTTATACTAAAAAAATACTCGTGAACAATAACATTCTCTTATTACTTTGATAATGACTAAGAAAACGAGGCTAAAATCAAGCATAATTAGACTCACAATGACTTTCAAATAAACTAAAGTCCAACCAAATAACTTCCTTTACGCATCTGGTTGACGTGAAGTAGAAACAAATGCCTGCGGTGACGTCTGTAAGTCATGCCAGTCATTTAAAGCCCAGTTACAAATTCTTGGAGCGTCAACGTTGCACTGAAAACTCGGACGCTTACCCAAACAAGGCGCGCAGGCCGAACACCGAGTCCAACCACGCACCCGCCTTGCATTCTTACTCGGAGGAATCTTAGGCCGGTATTGACAGACGCTTCCACCCCTCACATCAACTCTTTTTCCATATTTTACGGCAAATGAGGCAGTGCAAGGGCGGAAAAAGACAAAAAAAGAAGTCAGTTAATCACCGCTCCTATAAAAAAAAGTATTGAGGAGTTGTCAAAAGAGAGGTCAATTTCGGGAGGAGAGGTGTTTTCATACTTCAAAGGCCGAAAGGTAGATGACTCGGATTCTAGTGAGTGTTTTTTTTTTAGATTCATGGTACAGAAAAAGGTTCAAATTATATACCAGAAGGATCATAAAACTACCAATGGAAATGCTCACAACTACTACGAAAGCATCAACTATTTTAAAAGGCTGGCTGTAAAGGAGATCAGTCGGATTCTAATGCATGTTTCTTTAGGTTGATGGTACAGAATAAGGGTGAGTTTACCAAAAGGATCATAAAACTACCCATGGAAATGCTCAAAACTCCTACGAATGCCTTGTCAAATGTGTGCTTGGGCGGTGGACTGTTTGAGGATATGGCCCTTTAAATTTGACACGGGAACGCATCGGCTGTGTAGGAGACGCCGGCCGCCCCCGTGTTAGCAGCGCCCTCCGTGTTACCCCGTGTGAGTGAGTGGTCATGTGCACCTCTTGCCTCTCGTGGGCGGTTCTCTTCTCATTTGTCAGCGTTCAAGTTCATTAACCAAGTTTGACCAGTAAATTGCGGCGGATCAATGGAGGGGGCGGAGGAGAAGGAAGGGGCGGAAGGGGGCCTGGTCCGGAGGTATAAGGAGGGAGAGGAGAGAGGGAGGGAAGGAGGGAGGGAAGCTGGAGTGGTGAGAGACACTGGAGGGAAGCCTTCACACGCACCTGTTAGACTGGACCAGATGTTGCTCCCTCCTTCCCTCCCTCCTCTCCCTCCTCTCCTTCTGCCTTCCCATCCCTCCTGCACGCCCCCTCCTTCCCTCCCTCCCACCTCCTTGCAATGGCTTCTGTTCCCCATTCATTATTTTTTTTTACATAACCATAATTTCTCGCCCCGCTGACAGCAGTAAAGAACAACAACAAAACAACAGCGAACAGCGTTAATAGACCAAGAGCACAATGAACGAGGATGGATAAACAGACACAGACAAACGAACAGAAAGATAGACAGACAGGCAGACAGTTAGACGGATTGATTTCCAGGTATACAGAGGGGGGGGGTGAAGGGGGAGGTTGAGCAAGGGGGGGAGCCGAGGCGGGTGAGTGGGTGCAGGTGGCGGCGGCCCCCCTCACCTCACACCTGGCGGCCGGGGGTGGGGGGGGTCGGGGGCAGGGGGGGCGGGGGGCGGAATCGCCGCCAACCGACTCGATTAATAAATAAGCCACAAGACCATATTTACTGAGGCGGCCGAGGAGCGCAGGTGCGGCCCGGCTGGCGTGTGTCTGAAGGAGAGAGAGAGAGAGAGAGAGAGAGATTGTGTTGGGTAATCAAAAGGTTTTAATTAATATTGGCAGCGTCACAAAAGGGATAGGCTCTTCCTCCTCCTGTCACTTATTTCACATGCAACAACAAACTAATAACACACACACACACACACACACACACACACACACTTTTAGCAGGGTGTGGTTATAGGGTGCTGTAAGTGGATGTTAATATTTGAGTGACGTGTGTGTGTGTGTGTGTGTGTCTGTGTGTGTGTGTGGGCGCCGGGTGGTGGGCGTTGAGTTTACGTTACGCCCTTGCTCCTCCTCCTCCTCCTCTTCTTCGGCCCCAGGTGGTGTCCGGCGCTCCTCCACACCCGTTCATTCATTCGCTCCCTTCTTACTTCCTTCCTCTCTCCCCCTCATCGCTTTCCTTCCGCCCTCATGCTCACCTTCCCATCCTATACCTCCTTCACTTCCTTTCTCCTCCCCCCCTCCCCCATCCCTACCCTTACCCCTGTTCCCTTCCTTTCCTTCCGACTTTCTCAGCTTGTTTGTTTATTTTTTTATCCACTTTGTTTTTCCTTCTAACAGTTTTTCGTCTCTGATTCCATTCCTGTCTTTTTTTCTCTCACTTTTTCCCTCTTACCTTTTTTTTGCATCTTTCCTTCTCACCTTTCCCCTTTTTTTCTTCCTCCTTTGCTTTCTTTGTCTTAGTCATCACATTTCACCTACTTTATATAATCTCATTTTTTACGTTATTCTTTTTTTGCCATGTCACTTTTTAGATTCTTTATTAATAGTTGCATCATCATTTCCTCTACCTTTTTGTTTTCACCCTCCTCTATTACCGTACCCTCCATCCCACTTTCTTTTCCCCTCCGCCTCCCCCCAGCTTTCCTTCCTTCCTTCCGTCCCTTAATTCCTTCCTTCCTTCCTCCCTAACGCCTCCTGCAGGATGTGGCAGAAGGATTAGCGATGTTGTAACGGTTTCCTTCTGCCCGGCTAATTGGAAAGAGAGAGAGAGAGAGAGAGAGAGAGAGAGAGAGAGAGAGAGAGAGAGAGAGAGAGAGAGAGAGAGAGAGAGAGAGAGAGAGAGAGAGAGAGAGAGAGAGAGAGAGAGAGAGAGAAACCGTTCATGATCCATTGTTCCTGTGTATTTCTTATGTTAAGCCTCGCCGAACCACCACCACCACCACCACCTCCATCGCCACCGTCTTGGGAGGTCGCCCAGGTGTGTGTGGGAGGTGTGTGTGGTGGACGCGCCCACACACCTGTAATTACCCAGGCTCACGTGAGAAAGGTGAAGGGAAGGGATGTGCTGAGGTGTGTGTTTACCTGTTTACTTGTGTTGCCAGCCGCGCCCTGTAACACCTCCGGCTCTCTGTTTGCCCGGCTGTTTGCACGTGTGTGTGTGTGTGTGTGTGTGTGTGTGTGTGTGTGTGTGTGTGTGTGTGTGTGTGTGTGAGTTTCCTTCCGTCTGTCTGTTTGAGGGACCTAAACGTGCTGGTGGGCCGCGGGTACTCGCCGGATGAATGAATTGGAGGAGGAGGAAGAGGAGGAGGAGGAAAGCTGTGGTCAGAGAGGCATGAAGGAGACCTAGGGCGGGGTGGAGGAAGAACAGAAGGAGGAGGAGGAGATAGAGGAGGTGGAGAAGGAGGAGGAGGGACCGGAGACTCGCCCCGCTACACACACACACACACACACACACAGGTAGCAAGAGGCCCATACATACACACAATCTCACCGTCATCCTCTCATTAGCCCACCTGTCCTCACCTTGATTTTTATTTCACGTCATTCCCTCCTTCCCTCGCCCCCCCAACACACACACACACACACACACACACACACACACACACACACACACACACACACACACACACACACACACACACACACACACACACACACACACACACACACGCGCTTGACCGACTCCTCAAGAAACTCATGATGGCGTCGGCGTCTCTTAAGGTCCAAATCTTCTTCCTTACCGAGACCGACCCACACGCAACCTGCATATTGAGGGAGGGAGGCTTGGGAAGAGGGAGGGAGAGAGAGAGGCGGTGGGAAAAGAGTGAGGGAGAGAGGCACTAAGGATGAGGGAGGGAGGGAGGGAAGGAAGAAAGACAATAAGGGAGAAGAGAATCAAGCAAGCGATAAAGATGGGGATAGAGAAAGGAAGGGTGGAGGAACGGAGGGAAGAAGAGGGAAGGAGAGAGAGAGAGAGAGTGAGGATGAATGAGGGATAGCAATAAAGACAATAATGAAGAAGAAGAAAATTAAATAAACAAAAAGGATGAGAGGAAGAAAGAACAGGAACAGGGGCAAGAAGGATAACAAGATGAAGAAATAAAGGCAAGGAGGTAAAGGGAGGAAGAGGAACAAGGGAGGTTAGTTAGGGAGGAAGGGAAAGAAACAGGAAAGGGGAGGGAAGGAGGAAGGATGGTTGCAAGAATGGAAGGAGTGAGCGAAGCAAGAACGGTTTGGAGGGTGAAGGAAGGAGCAGGAAAGGGGAGAGGGGGAAGGGAAGGAGGGAGGCTAAGGGAGGGAGGGAGGGGGCAGGGAGGAACAGAGGGGCATTACAACGCACGCCGCAGCCTTCGTTATCAGGTCGCGTTATCGTCGCTCGGTGTGACGGACATTAATTAACGAGGGGAAGAAAACGAGGCGTAGAAACCCGAGCCTGATGAAGAAGGTCAGTCCCACGAATTGAGCTTAAAGGGAGAATAGAAGTGATGAAAGATGTCGAAAAGTGATGTTTGTAATGACGACCGTAGTAAATGATGATGTTGTTGATGATGATGATGACAGTGGTGGAAATATTATAGAGATGTTGATATTGAAAAAAATGGTTTGATGATAATAATAATAATAACAATATCTCAATTAGTTACGATGTTTAATTAATTTGTGTTCAGATGTTGTTTTCTTATTAACGGAAGCATTGATTAACACACACACACACACACACACACACACACACACACACACACACACACACACACACACACACACACACACACACACACACAAAGCAGAAATAAAGCATAAGACGATGAAGGAACGAAGGAAAGGAAGGAGAATAGAAGAAGGGAGAAAGGGAAGAGCCACAAAGACATACCGAACAAGACGATGAACGAAGGAAGGAAGGAAAGAAGAAGAAGGGAGAGAAGAAGAAGAAGGAGGGAGGGAGGGAAGGAGGAGAAAGAAGGCAGGAAGGGAGGGTTGAACAGGTGGTAGCACTTTCCTTGCCTAGACCGCCTGACTGACTGACTGCAAGGTCGACTGGGCAAACCTTCGACGCGGGAGAGAGGGAGGCAAGGAGCGAGGCAGGTGAGGCAGGCAGAGAGGGAGGGAGGCAGGCAGAGAGAGAGGGAGGGAAGATTGGTAGGGTGTAAGGAAAAGAAGCAGAGTGAGGCAGAGAGAGGTTAAGGTAAAGGGGTAAGGTGAGAGAGAGAGAGAGAGAGAGAGAGAGAGAGAGAGAGAGAGAGAGAGAGAGAGAGAGAGAGAGAGAGAGAGAGAGAGAGAGAGAGAGAGAGAGAGAGAGAGAGAGAGAGAGAGAGAGTAAAAGAAAGAGCACTATAACATGGGAGGCAAGGGAGGAAGGGCGATAACGAGCATAAGGGAGAGGAGGAGGGAATAAGGAAGAAAATAAAGGAAAAGAAAACTAAAATAAAAAACAAAGAAATAACAGGAAGAAAACAGAAGGAAGGTAGAAAGGAATTGAAGGAAGATGGAAGGAAGGAAGGAGGGTTGAGAGAAGGAAGGAAATTAAAAGAGAAAACAAAACAAAGAAGTAGTAAGAAGATAATGAAGGATGGTAGAAAGAAATTAAAGAAAGACGGATGGAAGGACGAGTGGAAGGAGAGAAGGAAGGGGGTTTTAAAGGGAGGGAGGCGGGGGGGTGGGGGGGTGGGGTGTACGCCAGGGTGGGTGCAGGTGTGTCTAGCAGGTGTTGATAGCCGCGTTACGCACACCCACGCCCCGCAACACCCACCTGGGCTAACCCCCCCCCCACCCCCGTCCTTCCTCCTCCCCCCTTCCCCCCGTTCGGCTCCTTTTCCAAACCCACGGGAGCGCAGCTGAGGCCGGCAGAGAGAGAGAGAGAGAGAGAGAGAGAGAGAGAGAGAGAGAGAGAGAGAGAGAGAGAGAGAGAGAGAGAGAGAGAGAGAGAAAATTTGCATTAATCATTCAACGCATTTAATATAAAGGTCTCTCTCTCTCTCTCTCTCTCTCTCTCTCTCTTTTCCCAGGGAAGAGACTGTGCAGACTTACATGATGACGCGTGAAAAGTAACACACACACACACACACACACACACACACACACACACACACACACACACACACACACACTAACCATTTATAATCACATGCAAATTTATTGGCAGTGAAATCAGAGGAGACCGAATTAAGGTGCTGTTTTCATCATCATCATCATCATCAACGGCATCACCTTACGGGACAGGTGTTTGCAATATTAACACCTTTATTAACCTATTAACGTAACCTTGATCAAGAATTTCGCCCTAACCTTTTGCGCGTCCACCCACTCTTGCTTCCTGTGACTTTTCTTCCTTTCATCTTCACGTGTCTTGCATTTTTCTCTCTATCCCTCCCTTCCATCCTTCCCTCCCTCTCTCCTTCCTTCCCTGCAGGTTAATGAGTCGCCTCACCTTTGGTCTGGTTTGGTTATTGATTAATGTTCACCTTTACGCTCTGGTTTCTTGCCATTTCTTATGCCTCTATTATTGACGGTGTTATTATTAGTGGTATTTCTTTTTGTCGTTGTTGCGAAAAGAGTTGCAGAAGGAGGAGGAGGAGGAGGAGGTAGGGTAATAAATAAGAAAAGGAGGAGAAGGAAGAGGAGGAGGAGGAGGAGGAGGAGGAGGAGGAAACATTAGCAGCATTATCATTAGTATTATTGATCTGCCCACTTTCCCTTGGCCGCTCCCCCCTCCTCCCCTATCACCCCCCCCTCCTCCCCTATCACCCCCCCCCCCCCGGCCCCTCGTCTGCAGAAGGCCAGCAGGTGCAGGTGTGGTTAGGCTGCAGCTGTGGCGGCTCACATGTGGGCCGCCGCCACACACCTGCTCTCTTGCCCAACTGCCCTCCACAACCACCACCACTACCACCACTACCACTACCGCTACCACCATCACCCACCTGTCCCACCACTACCCAGCTGGCCTTCTTCCCTTCCTCCTCCTCCTCCTCCAGTCTTCTTAACACTCAGGAAGACCCCACACCATCACTACCATTATCTCCACCATCATTTCCACCACCATCACCATCACCAATCTGTCGCCCTGCCTCTACACCACCACCACCACCGCCACCGCCGCCCCCACCAGGTGTTAAATTATGGAAGGGTACTCATGAGAAAGGGGTATAACACGGTGGTTGTAATTTTGCTCCCTCTCTTCCTCCCTCCCTCCCTCCCTCCCTGGTTACAGAGAACGTGAGTAAGCCATCATATGCTACCTGCTAATTGTGATAAGGTGGGACGGAAGCATGGGAAGGGAAGGGAAGTGGAAGGGATGGAAATGGACGAGCAGAAGAGAATGCTAATTGTGATAATGTGGGACGGGAGGAAAGGAAGGAAAAGGGGAGAAGAGAAGGGAAGGGCAGGGAAGAAATGTGTGTGAGAATAGAACGGAATGAAAAAAAAATGAGAAGAGAAACTTAATTGTGATCAGATGGCACTATATGGAAAGGAAGGGAAAGGGGATAGAAGGGAATGGAAAGGGAGGAAAAATGGAGCGAAAGAGAGAGGAAAGAAAAGGAAAGGGAATACCGTAGAAGGCAAGAAGATGAAGGCAAAGAAAAGGAAAGGAAAGAGAAAGGAAGAGAAGGGAAAGCGGGGGATGCATTTAAAGTAGCTAAGTGATAAAACAGAAAGGTTTGTCCAGCTTCTTAATGAGCATTGTGTGTTTTGTCATTATGAAGCGGAGGTGAAATATGAAAGTAGCCGTGTGTGTGTGTGTGTGTGTGTGTGTGTGTGTGTGTGTGTGTGTGTGTGTGTAGTTACTAATAGTTTTGTATCACTCAAAACACTGAAAACGTCGTGATTATTATTTTTCTCGTTCGTTTCTTATTAATGTAGTAGTAGTAATAGTAGTAGTAGTAGTAGTAGTAGTAGTAGTAGTAGTAGTAGTAGTTGTTGTTGTAGTAGTATCAATCTCATCATCATCATAATCATCAATACCTTCCTCCTCCTTATTGGTGTTTGCGTTCTGGCTATTGTCATTACTACCAATCGATGAACTTTAATTATTCCCTAGCAATCCCCCGAGACGGCTAATCTTATGGAGCTTTCATTATTCAACCCAGATATTCACGTTTCATTGCCTCTGCTCTAATAATTCAGCTTATGGAACTGGATACATAACGTTGCCTTCATTGCTTTACTTTAACATATGTATTTTTCAAGCGCCCAAGTAACAGGAGTGAAGTTTAGATTTATATAACGCTGCCTTCTTTCTTTTAGTTCAATATTTTTAAGCGTCAAAGTAAAGGGAGTGAAGGATAGACGTAAACGGGACCATAAGTTGACTCGCGTAGCCGTAAGGGGGGAGGGGACGCAACGAGTGATCGATTCCCACCCGTTCGTTCCCTTGAGGCGTCTTCGGAAGGGCTGCTCCTCGCCGTCCCCCCCACCGAAGCTTTATCCCAGTGCCCGGTGACTCTATATACGGTACTGAGTATAGTGACCCTTTGCAGTGACTAACCAATCGCTGAGTCTCTTTAAAACGCTAATTCATGATGCTTGAAGACGTTTGATACCAAGGATAAGAGGGTTGAGTCGTAATGCTCCCACACACACACACACACACACACGCACACACACACACACACACACACACACACATCTGTTCCGTCTCACACTTGGCCAAAATTACCCGCCAGCAGCCTGCGCCGCCCCCCGGGACGCCCCCCGCCCCCCTGGCACCGCTGGGGAGGGTCTGAGTGCGTGTGTATGTGTTAGGGGGCGCGAAGGAGGGAAAGGGAGTGAGGGGGGCGTGGGGGTTGGGGGGCGTGTCTCCCAGGATTTTAGACTCCCCAGAGATGTGTAACAGGAGGGTGGAAGGGAGGGGTTAGTCATATTCTCTCTCTCTCTCTCTCTCTCTCTCTCTCTCTCTCTCTCTCTCTCTCTCTCTCTCTCTCTCCTTGGACTGATATTTCTTCATGCTTTTCCTTTTCTTCACCATTACATCGCCTCCTCCTGATCGGCATTTGTTTTCCTCGCGTGTAAGTCTGTCAAGAACAATGGCAGGCTGGGAAGACGAGGAGGACGGAAGGAAGGCGAGGAAGGAGACAGCTGGTCGTGGCAGATGGGAAACACCCGCGTCTTTCCTTAGCCCCCCTACCCCCACTTTTCACCCCTACCCCTATTCCCACCCCCGCTCTTTCTCTGTCTGTCTGTCTATCTATCTATCTATCTATTACTACTATGGCCCTATCTTCCTTTTCTCAGCTTTTCAATGATATACTTCTTGTTATTCTCTTCTTCCTTCTTAGTATCGGTTTCCCTTCAAGATGATTTTGTTTAGTTTTACCTTTTTTTTGTCATTTCTCTGTTCCCTTAATCTCATCTCTCATTTCCTCTTTCTATTTCTTACATCCTCCCTTTCCTGTCACTCTCCTCACTGAATCCCTTTCTGCCTTCCGTCCACAAGTCTCCCTCATCCCACTATGTAATACTTCCTCTTCCTCTTTTAAGCTTTCCTTCCTATCCATCCGCTTCCTCCCTGCAGCACGCGCCATATACCCCCTCCACCACCACCACTCTCCGTTACCTCTGACACCGCCGCCACCCCCTCCCACACGCCCTGTCTCCCTCCCTCCCACTCCTCTCCTCTCCTGCCTCGATTGACATTTTGCACGTGTATAAAAGCCACCACTGAAAACTTTGGCTGCCTAAGTGTGTGTGTGTGTGTGTGTGTGTGTGTGTGTGTGTGTGTGTGTGTGTGTGTGTGTGTGTGTGTGTGTTTTACTTTCCCTCTTTTGCTTTCGTTTTAATCCTGCTTCTTAAGGTTTTGATGATTGTTTTTGTAGTTGCTTGAAAAATACTTAAGTTCCCGTTTTAAAATTAGGTTCAAAATGTTTTCCTAGTTGTTGGATGGCTCTTACATACCTCCCCTTTTTTCTCCTTCATTTTCTCCCCTCTTTCCTCACCCCTGTCCTCCTCTGTAACCCCTCTCTTCCTTTCTTCCTCTTTCCCTCCTCCTCCTCCTCCCCTCACCCTCACCTCCGCGCGCCTGGCTGTGTGGCACCTGGCGTGGACCTCACCTGGCCGCCCCCCTTTCTCTGTCGCCTCACATTTCTCCCTCCATACCTCCTCTTGCCGTAATTAGTTAGTTCTCTCTCTCTCTCTCTCTCTCTCTCTCTCTCTCTCTCTCTCAACTGAACATTATTTCCTTTGGCTTCCTAAATATTTCCCATACCTATTTACCTCCCTCCCTCCTTTCCTCTCTCCCTCCTTCCTTCCTTCCGGTCTGCCTCCTCCCTTCCCCCCCATTTGACTCCCCCTCCAGGAATGTCTGTCGGCCAGGAATAGGTAAGGGCGCCTGTTTGTACGGCTGCAGGAAGGGGAAGGAAGAAGGGGAATGAATGCCCATGTGTTGTAGGAAGGGCATGTGTTAAGGGACCAAAGTAGGAGGAAGTTATGAAGAGGAGGAGGAGGAGGAGGAGGAGGAGGAGGAGGAGGAGGAGGTAGCTTCGTAAAGGAAAAATTATGTGGTGTTTTTATACCCTGATATTTTAAAGTATAATCGTCTAATGGTTATTGTCATCCTGTGTGTGTGTGTGTGTGTGTGTGTGTGTGTGTGTGTGTGTGTGTGTGTGTGGGTGTGTGTGTTTATCATGCCTTTGGGACGGGGGATTGGACGGGGTGGGGGGGCATGTGTCAGCTGCAAACTTGAGGAAGCCACACACACACACACACACACACACACACACACACACACATACACACACACACGCCCATTCATTCGGAAGCCCTTAAAGTGGAAAGGTGGGTCGTGTGGGTGGCGGGATAACGCTTTAGGGGGGAGGGAGGGCGTACGAAGGAGGGAGGAGTGACGGGGGTAGGTATATTAAGCAAGGGCGGGGTAGGCAAGATGGACAGAGAGAGACAGACAGACAGACACAGACAGATAGACAGATAGATAAACAGAAAAGACAGCCCTACACGTATTAGAGCGAAAACAGAAGTAAGAACTGACAGAAACAAAGACAGAAAGCAAACAGAAATATTAGATAGATTAGCAGAAAGATGAATAGACACATAGATTGATAGACAGATAGATAAGCATAAAAGACAGCCCTACACGTATTAAAGTGAAAACCGAAGCAAGAACTGACAGAAGCAAAGACAGGGATTAAATAGAAATATGAGATAGACTAGCAGAAAGATGAATGGACAGGCAAACACGTGAACAGAGAATGACATAAATGTTAAGAGACAGACAGTGAGATTCAGCTGAATGGAAGACTGGAATAAGACAGGAAAAGAACACTTATAGGGAGGGAAGATGGAATAAGACAGAAAAGAAAGAGTAGACAAGTAGATAGACGGAAAAAAAGAGGGAGAGAACAGAGAGAGAGAGAGAGAGAGAGAGAGAGAGAGAGAGAGAGAGAGAGAGAGAGAGAGAGAGAGAGAGAGAGAGAGAGAGAGAGAGAGAGAGAGAGAGAGAGTAGACAGAAAACCTTAAATACAGGTAGACAGTGGGGGGGAGGGGGAATAGGAAGAAGTAGGAGGAAGTGAAGGAAGAGGAGGAGGAGGAGGACGAGGTGCGAGAGAACACATTAACAGAACACATTGACGGCGATAACACGAGCCGAGGACAGGCCGACGGAAGTGACAGATGCTACACACACACACACACACACACACACACAGGACGCGCGGGCGGGTGACGGGTGGCGGCGGCGGCGGGTGTTGGACAGCTGACGGGGGCGGCGAGGCGGAGGTGGCGGCGGCGGCGGCGGGAGCAGAAGGCAGGTGGTGTGTAGGCGCCGCTGAATGTCAGGCGAGGGGCGGCCACTGGGGCAGATTGCGGGCACGTGTGTGTGTGTGTGTGTGTGTGTGTGTGTGTGTGTGTGTGTGTGTGGCGGGAAGGGTATATGGGGACTAGGCGTTCCTGAGCCAATAATAGGGACCGTGGGGGGTGGTGTGTGTGTGTGTGTGTGTGTGTGTGTGTGTGTGTAATGCTGTACACGCCCAAGATCCCCACGTGCCTGTCCCCTTGAGCGCCAGCTTTCCTAAGACGCAGACCTCCCCGGCACGGCATGGAGGAGGAGGAGGAGGAGGAGGAGGAGGAGGAGGATGCCCTTCTTCCGTCCTTACTTCCTTCCTTCCCTCCATTCATTCATTCTCCCTTTCCCCCCTTCCTCACATCGACCCGTCATTCTTCCCGCTACTCTCTCTCTCTCTCTCTCTCTCTCTCTCTCTCTCTCTTTATCTATCTATCTATCCGATCTCCTTTCATCGATCCATTTGCACTGTTTTTGTTCTTCTCTCGTCACTCCTTCTTTAACCTCCCTTCTATCCATCACCCATTACTCCCATTCTCTTATAACCCTCCATTTCTACCTATTATTCCTGCCTTCCCTCTTTCTCTCGTCACTTTTTTTTCTCTTCTTCAGCCACGCGCGTTCTATCCCTTAAAACCTATACCATAAGGGTGAGGCAGGCCGGAGGGATTACACACACACACACACACACACTGCCTCCCTTTCCTCCCTCGTTCCCTCCCTTTCCTCCCTCGTCCTTGGAGTAACTCAGGCCGTGATGTCCAGCGCAAGAAAGGAGAGAGAATGAAAACCACCCCGTCATTCCTCCTCTTTCCGCCTTAGGGTGTGTGTGTGTGTGTGTGTGTGTGTGTGTGTGTGTGTGTGTGTGTGTGTGTGTGTGTGTATTAGGAGGATATTTTACCCACCAAAGTTTTATTAAGAGGATAAGCGACCTTTCCCGTCTTAATCGCGTGTCCGTTTTTGTTGGTCACGAAATGGTTTTATTTATATATATTTTTTTCTCGTCTGCGTGTGCGTGTGGGTGGTTGGGGAGGGGGGTAGGGTAGGGTAGGGATGTATGCGTGTGTGTGTTTTGTTAAGCGATTTTCTTTAGCGGAATGTATATTGGAGTTTAGTGAGGGATTTATGCGGCGTATGTGTGTGTGTGTGTGTGTGTGTGTGTGTGTGTGTGTGTGTGTGTGTGTGTGTGTGTCGCTGGGCCTTCCTCCGTGATCGCCAATACATTTCTTGTGGGAGCTTACATGCCAGTGAGAGAGAGAGAGAGAGAGAGAGAGAGAGAGAGAGAGAGAGAGAGAGAGAGAGAGAGAGAGAGAGAGAGAGAGAGAGAGAGAGAGAGAGAGAGAGAGAGAGATTATCGTCACTGACAATATTGCTTTGAACTGCTCCAAAACGAGAAAAAAAAAACGCGAATAATAATGAAAAAAACCCAGTTGGAACAAAAAATAGAAAAGAAATAAAGCAGAGAGAGAGAGAGAGAGAGGCATAACCGTGAGGTTGTGTTGTGTCACCACTGAGACATTCCGGCGGGGGAGAGTGGAGGCCAGTGGAAGGGGATGGGGGGCGGGAGGGGAGGAGGAGTGGGAGGAAGGGGGAGTTTGTTATGGCCGTGAGTAAGAGGTGTTGGGTAAGTGATGATGGGGTGTTATGGTATACGTGAAGTTAGGTAAGGGAAGGGAAGCAAAGGGAAGGGAAGGGGTATATTATGCAAAAAAAGGGAAAGGAAGGAAAAGGAGGGCAAGGGTGTAAGGAAAAGGAAGGTAAGGTAATGTAAGGTAAGGGAAATGTTATGGTGTTAGGGTGTACATGAAATTAGGTAAGGGAAAGGAAGCGAAGGGAAAGGAAGGGGTATATTATGCAAAAAAAGGAAAAGGAGGGCAAGGGTGTAAGGAAAAGGAAGGTAAGGTAATGTAAGGTAAGGGAAATGTTATGGTGTTAGGTGTACATGAAATTAGGTAAGGGAAAGGAAGCGAAGGGAAGGGAAGGGGTATATTATGCAAAAAAAGGAAAAGGAGGGCAAGGGTGTAAGGAAAAGAAAGGTAAGGTAATGTTAGGTAAGGGAAATGTTATGGTGTTATGGTATACGTATAATCAGGTAAGGGAAAGGAAGCGAAGGGCAAGGAAGGGAAATATGCAAAAAAAAAGGAAAAAGAAGGGAAGGGTATAAAGAAAAGGAAGGTAAGGTAATGTAAGGGAAGGGAAATGCAAAAATAAAGAGGGAAGGGAAAAGAAAGCAAGGTAAAGTAAGGCAAGGGAAAATATGAAGAACGGGAAGGTAGGCAAAGCAAGGGAGTTAAGGTAAAGCTAGATAAGGGAAAGGGAAATACGGTAAGGGAAAAAAAAGGAAAGGCAGGTAAGGTAAGGGAAGGTAAGAGTAATTTAAGGGAGGAGGTGGGAAAGGAAGGTATGGTACAGTAAGGGAAGGAAAGGAAAGACAGGTAAGGTAAAGGGAAGATAAGAAGGTTAGAGTAAGGGAAGGGAAGGAAAGACAGGTAAGGTAAGGGAAGGTACGATTAAGGGGGGAGGTGGGAAAGGAAGGTATGGTAGAGTAAGGGAAGGGAAGGAAAGACAGGTAAGGTAAGGGAAGGTAAGAGTAATTTAAGGGAGGAGGTGGGAAAGGAAGGTATGGTAGAGTAAGGGAAGGGAAGGAAAGAGTAATTTAAGGGAGGAGGTGGGAAAGGAAGGTATGGTAGAGTAAGGGAAGGGAAGGAAAGAGTAATTTAAGGGAGGAGGTGGGAAAGGAAGGTATGGTAGAGTAAGGGAAGGGAAGGAAAGACAGGTAAGGTAAAGGAAGGTAAGAAGGTATGGTAAGGGAAAGGAAGGTATGGTAGAGTAAGGGAAGGAAAGGAAAGATCTGGGTAAAGAATGTATTGAAAGTGATGACGATATGGTGAGGTAATCTAAGGTAAGAGAAGCAATGAGAAAGGAAGAGGAAGAGCGGGAAAGGAAAGGCAAGGGAAGGGATAATAAACAAGAGCAGGAAGGATAGTAAGGGAGGCGATGGGATGGTAAAGTAATATAAAGTGAGATAATCATTTGGAAAGGGAAGGAAAGGAAGGGACAATGTAATGGAAACGGGATGAAAGGAAAGGGTAAGCAAGGGAAGGCAGTGGAAGGCAAAGGGAAAGGTAAGGTAAGGTAAGGCAAAGTAAAGTAAAACAAGGTAACGTTAAGGAGCAGTGGCAATGACTTAGTGCATGATTGAGACGAAGTAAGGAAGTTAAAGACGGGAAGTTGGTGGGAAAAGGAGATTGGGGGAAAAAAACGGTGAGGGAGGGACTGGACGCGCAGGAAAGGAAGAAGAGATATTTGATTGTGCTGATTCGGAAGGGCAATTTAAATATCCGAGCTAATGAGTGACTAAGTGAATGAGGGATTAGGTGACTTAATGAAGGGCTAATGAGAGGCGAACAGGATTAATTTGAATAATAAGAATGTAACATAATTGAAGTGCATAAATTGACGAGAGAGAGAGAGAGAGAGAGAGAGAGAGAGAGAGCAGCGCCAGTCTTTTTAATTAAACACACGACCAATATCAGAAGTTACATCAACAGGTATTGTGAAAAAATGAGTAGACGCAACATTATCAAAGTGTGTGTGTGTGTGTGTGTGTGTGTGTGTGTGTGTGTGTGTGTGTGTGTGTGTGAAGGGGTGGACGTCGCGCTTCCAATAAAACAAATCAGAGAGAGCAAATATTTGGTCTGGCTGTAATATCAAGAGAGAGAGAGAGAGAGAGAGAGAGAGAGAGAGAGAGAGAGAGAGAGACTTACCGTTGGGGTCTGGAGGGTATTGGTCATGGAGAGGACGCCCAGGGGTTGTCTGGTGGCGCCGAGGGGGGACACTGGGGACAGGCGGCGGTGGTTGTGGGTGTGGTACTGGTGGGGCATGGTGGGGTTGGCGAGGCCGTGGGTGGGCGAGGTGCCGTGGAAGGGGAGGCTGTGGGGCGACGTGGGAGGGGTGAGGAGGCGGGCGGTGGGCTCGTCCTTCAGGCCGGGGTGGTCCTCGAGGGCGTGCTGGAGGTCGCAGATGTAGTCGATGACGTGCTGGATGAGTTCGAGGCGCGTCACCTTCCGATTTTTGGGGATGTGCGGTACGATCTCTCTCAGCTTGTCCAGGTAGAGGCGCATCTCGGCCTCCACCTCAGCGCTGCCGGGGTGGCGGTGTGGGCGGCGGCCTCGCTCGCTGAAGCCTCCACCTCCTCCACCGCCGCCGCCGCCACCGCCTCCACCCATGGCACCCACATCGTCACGAGCAGGACTCATCATCGTGTTGGTTGTGTCTTTCGTTTACTCCTTCAGCCAAGTGAGAGCTTCTGAGTGTCAGTCTCCAGCGTCAGCAGTGGTAGCTGAGGGGGACTTCACTGGGGCACAGAGTCACTGAGGGAGCAATGAGAGGGGACGGCTTGGTAGTGTCACTGAGCGGCGGCTGTCACTTCTGTCACAAACAAGTCAAACAGGGCAAGACAGTGGCTAAGTGGGGGCTCGTTGAGGACCAGCGACGTGTTTACCATCCCACTTCTTGATCACGACTGACTCCTCCCTCCCTGCCGCCTAGACTTATGAGGACGAGAACCACGTGGCTGGCTGGCCTCATCTGTCGACGGTTCACGTTCGCTCACTCCCTGTGCTCGACCTCGTGTGAAGCGGACGCCGCATGACAACACTCCAGCAGCTGGTCTGAGGGTGTGTGCTGGCAGCCCCTGTGTCACGGCGTGACCCTCGAGGCTCAGATCTCCTCGGGGAAGGTTTGTTTGGTTAGGGAACTAAGGAATACGGGAGGTAACGTGGCAATTCCCTGTTAGTCAATAGCAACGTTCACACTTTCCGCTGGCGGAAAGGCATGAAGCATTGTGAAAATTCTCGCCCGCGCAAACGTTTGTGTAAGGACCCGAGATGCACCAATCGGCGCTGTTTTTCCCACGAACGTCACTATGGGAGGGAGTGGCGGGGTCCAATGAGGGGCCTCGTATCAAGCCGTCTCGGGACCGGCCACCACCTGGCCTCCACGCACGTGGTCCCCAGACTCACCTTGCGATGCCGACTTGCACTTTAAGACGCCAAATGTTCCATGAATGATTTCAGATGCAGCTGTTGCTCACCGCCGCAGATCCGGCCCGTTCGTCACTCCCGCGGCCCCGAGAAACAGTCATTAGTTTTTCGTTACGGCTGAGGCAATACGTCGTAACATGGGCAGGCTCGTTCACCTCTGGGACAGGGCAGGGCAAGGGTGCCGCGGAGGGGGAGGGGGACGGGGCCCGCCTCACTCTGAGGATCCAGGAGACATTTCTTGGCGGGATTATGTCATCTCGTCCTCGGCGGCGAGGGAAGTCAGGGCGAGGCGCTGGCCGTCACGTGCGGTTGCAAAGCTCTTATTTGCATCAAAACCAGCTAATGTTGTTTTTTGCTCCCCATTGTTCTTCCGGAGGCAGCGCGGAGCCATGCAGCTGATGCCGACGCGAGGCACAGTGGCCTTCTGTCGCCGGGTTCTTGGGTCGCAGCTGGGACAGATGGTGGCGAGGCCATCCTGTTCCCGGCCCGACGCGTGCCACAACACAGGTGGTGGCTATACTTGAGCTGGGGTCACCTTAGCGGAGGGACCAGGTGGTATTCACACTACCCGAATGGCAAACTAACATTACCTGTTCCCATTTGCTTGGTCACACGTTTCCACCTGTCTGTGTTTTCACTCAGCTGCTGCCCGCCTGTCAGGAGGTAATGGCGCAACAACAGCAAGGCGTGAGAGTGGAAGGAGAGAACACCTGAATAAACCGCCCCCTCCGTTCCTTTACCTTCTCTTCCCGTTCCCTCCCCTCTCCACCTCTTTCTCTTTTTCTTCCATCCTCTGCCTGAGGAAGCTGGTAGATAGATCGTTCATAAGCGCATAACGAAGCAGAGACACGACGAGTCGTGTAAACTCAGATGTGGCGTTCTTGTTGGTCCCTCTCCACCTGTCTGTATACAGCGGGCGGTAGTACGCTGCCTGCCCCCACCTGCCCCATCACCTGCCCCACACCCTCACGCCTCCGCGCTCCCTCCAAGGAAGTGAGCGAGACACTAGCCTAAGGACTTCGCCTCATCGTTGGCAACGCTGTTGTGGCCGCGAAGTGGAAAGACAAAAACTCATTGGGCAAAACCTTACGCTGAAAGTGACATTCGGGTGGAAAAGTCACCGGAAAATAAAACTTTTTTTTTTTAATTGTGACGGACCTTTTTTTTTTTAACAAGGCAAACATTTTGTGGGTGTATTTAAATTACAATCATGTACGTGGGAAAGTATCAGTTACATATCAACTGATAACATGGTCTTTATTTGCATGGCAGCGTCTTCAAAGCTGAGGTTAAAAAATGCAAAATACTAAAGACAAAAACAAACAAACAAACAAAAAATCAATAAAAATAAGTTAGCTGTTATTCGTATGAGCAGGAATCACCGCTCTGAAGTGCATGAAAGTTATGGTTTGTATGGAGAGGAAGGCCGCTGGAAAATTTCAGAGGAGGAGGAACCTTTCATTAGTCGAGGCAGCTCACGTATCTGTCCCATCCTTCCTCAGCTCAGCGGCGGCCCTCGGGGGAACTTTAACTGCACTTGTCCTTTCCGTACCGTCGTTATGGCTTGCTTATCACCCTCACGAGGACAGGCTGACTAACGCTCCGATGAGCTCCTCCACGCCTCCCCCCCCCCTCATCATTTCTTAACCCAAGTACACTTTTATTTGTAGTGTCTTAGTTCAAGCACACACAAGCTACTTAATCACTAGCTTGGAGTGTAGTTCTTTAACATGCAAAGTGTTTATGATTTTATGCTGAGTTCAATAATTACAAATTCCTAGTTTTACAAAATTCCCCTTTTTGTCTTCTCAGTTAGGTTTCATTAATGCAAGGCGTCGGTTCATTGATTATATGCATTTTGGTTAAACCCTGACCGTGCGACGCCCTTGGCTCAGGAGGCCCCGCGGGGACACACGTGACGCGGGGACCATACTCGTGACCCGAGGGAAGTCCTTCTGGTGACTTCTATTGCGTCGTGCCCAAGGGTGTGTGTTAGCCCCCCCAGGCCCCCCCGCGGCTCAAGGTCACTCGTACCGTGGGGTCCTCGGCAGCTTAATGGTCGTCTTTAGTAGATGCGCCTCGCTCGTAGCTACTAACTCCATTACTTACAGCCACTTCCTGTCCCCGGCATCCCGTCCCGCCGCGGGGTAAGGTGATGCGTCGCCCCCGCTCACTTTTTGCATTGTGTCTAGCGGCTGTGCCGGATAGGGCGATGCAACCAAGACGTTAAATAGCTCAAAACGTCTGCTTCTCTCTTCATGCCACACGGGCACATATGTGAAAGATAACGCATCCGGCATTATCAGACCTCCGGCAAGCCATGCTGGATATTATTATCATCATCGTTGTCCTCGCCCCGGTGGTTATTATTATAAGCACTTGAATTTGGTGCGTGTGCGTGCAGGAGGGTGTGGTGGCGGCGCGAGGGAGGCCAGCTGTGGTAAGGACGGGGGCAGCGGACCATGGCGGCCAGCTGTCTTTTGGCTTCAAAGAAATGGTCGCACTTCGAGCTTGACACGGCGGACGCCAACAGCTGAAGCCAAGGCGAGTTCCTTTGTGGAGGCACCTTTCCTTCCTCTCTCCGCGCCTTAACGCTTCCCTCCCCTCCTCTCCCCTCGCCTCCCCCCCACACGCCCTCTTCCCTCACTCCCCCTCCTCTCCCCTTACTGTTCCTTCACTCTTCCCTCACCATTGTCCGCCGCCCCTCCTTCCCCGGACCTCCCATTGTAGTGTATCAGATCTTAGGCTGGAAAGCTGTGCAATGCTCTCTCTCTCTCTCTCTCTCTCTCTCTCTCTCTCTCTCTCTCTCTCTCTCTCAGCCATGCCCGCTCGCGCAAAAAAAAAAAAAAAAAAAAAAAAGCTTCACCCGGCGCGCCACAACAGGCTGTCCGCAACACCTCAAAGGTTACACCGCGCGGCTGACCTTGAGTTTCTATTACAGATTGTTCGGCCCGCGCTCAGGAGGAGGAGGAGGAGGAGGAAGACTTAAGGGGGGAGGAGTGAAGTACCAAGAGGAGCAGAAGGGGGTTGAGGAGCATTGAAGGAGAGAAGAAGGGGAGGAGATGGATGGGATTTGGGAGAAGTATCAGGAATATAGGAGAAGAGGAGGAGGAGAGCAAATAAAGGAGAACAAGAGAAGAACCAAGAGGAGCAGGAGGAGGAGGAGATGAGGGGTATTAGGGAGGAGAAAAGTATCAGTAGGAGTATTGTGGGAGGAGGAGGAGGAGGAGGAGGAGCAGCAGCAGGAGGAGGAGGAGGAGGAGGCAAAGGAGGAGCAGGATGAGATTTGGTCAGTGAAAGTGTAAAGAAACCTCAGCATGACACCGAGAGAGAGAGAGAGAGAGAGAGAGAGAGAGAGAGAGAGAGAGAGAGAGAGAGAGAGAGAGAGAGAGAGAGAGAGAGAATGTATGCCGGACAGGTTTTGTTTGCAGTTAAGCCCGACAAACTTCATTCCTTGGCGAGTCTACTGCTATACGCCGCGTCGACATGAGTCCTGGCCACCTGCAGAAACAACAACAACAACAACAACAACAACAACAACAACAATAACAATAACAACAGGAAGAAGAAAAAAACCCAGAGATGATGAAGAGTAAGAGTAAGAAGTCTAGATGGAAAGATGAAAAGGAAAAAAAGAAGATGAAGAAGAAGAAAAAAAACCGAAGAAGAAATTCCCAGTCCTCCCGTGTGTGTGTGTGTGTGTGTGTGTGTGTGTGTGTGTGTGTGTGTGTGTGTGTGTGTGTCGCAACCATCTCTACATCCGATTTGCCTTCAACAGGAGACAGATACAAGCGACAGTTCCCTTCCTCCTTGAGAGAGAGAGAGAGAGAGAGAGAGAGAGAGAGAGAGAGAGAGAGAGAGAGAGAGAGAGAGAGAGAGAGAGAGAGAGAGAGAGAGAGAGAGAGAGAGAGAGAGAGAGAAGCTGCCACACAGAAATACCCTAGAATTTCACCGCAGTAGGTCAGAGAGAGAGAGAGAGAGAGAGAGAGAGAGAGAGAGAGAGAGAGAGAGAGAGAGAGAGAGAGAGAGAGAGAGAGAGAGAGACCACCACCACCACCACCAGCACAATCAATTCACCTCTATTGGGTCACACCTCAGACAGATGTTTCCCGGAGTACCTTCATCATTGGTCCGAGAAGGCAGATGGAGTGGAAGGGCGGGACGGGATTGGCCAAGGCGCCGCGGAGAGGGTGAAGGCGGCCGCTGATTGGCTGAGGCGACAGATGGGTGGCAGATGAATGCACAGACACGTGGCGGACCTCCTTGCGCGGCACCTGGCCCATCCCGAGGCCTACCACGGTCCAACGCTTGCCCAATCTCAGGACCCGCAGCTCTGGTTCACTGAGGCCACGGCGACGGTGCTGGAGGAGGCGGGGGGGTGGGATGGGGTACGGAGGTAAGAAGGAAGCACGGAGAAGAGGAGGAGGGATAGGATTTGAAGAAGGAATGAAGAGGAAGAGAAGGAAGTAGGAAACACGAAGAAGAGGAGGAGGGATAGGATTTGAAGGGAGAATGAAGAAGAAGGAAAGGAAAGAGGAAGCACGAAAAAGAGGAGGAGGAGGAGGGATAAGAGTTGAAGGAGGAATGAAGAGGAGCACGAGATGGAAGGAGGGAAGAAGAAGAGGGAAAGGATTGAGGTTCAAGAAGAATAGAAAGAGACAAGAAGCAAAAAAAAGGAGGGAAGCAGATGAAGAATAAAGAGGAGGAAAGGAAGGAATTGAAAGAGGAATGGTGAATGAAAAGAAGAAGAGGAGGAGGAGGAGGAAGAAGAAAAGTATTACAAAGAGGAATGCGAAGAATGAGGGAAAGCGAAAGGAGAAGACAGGGAGAAATAATACCTGGATATATTAGGTGGAGAATGAGGAGATAAAGAAGAAAGAGGATAAGAGGAAAGAGGTGGATGAATGATAGTAGGAGGAGAGGAAGTACATACGAGAAAGAGGAAAATGAAAGTAGAATAAAAAGAGGGATAATTACGTGTAAAAAAAAGATGATGGGAGGAGGAAGGATAATGGAAAATGATGAAGAGAATAAAGAAGAAAATAAATACACGAAATAAAAATAAATCTGTACGAATAAATAAAAGATAAGTAAATACGAATAAATAAATAAATAGATAAGAATTAAAAGAAAATCATATACATTCTGTCGGGTTTTAAAATGACTGTTGACGTTTGCAATCTTAATTCAATATCAACAGAGGATAGAATAATAACGAGTGGAGGAGGAGGAGGAGGAGGAGGAGGAGGAGGAGGAGGAGGAGGAGGAGGAGGAGTGAGAACAGATTTATGGCCAGGGGGGGTGATGGGATGGATGGGTGACTAAGGAATGTAAGACGAATGCTACTGAGGAAGGGAGGAGAGTGGGGGGAGTAGGGTGAGAAGAGAAGGGAAAGGTAGGGTAAGTTAGGGTAAGATAGGGAGGGAAGGAACAAGGTAGGAAAGGTATAAGGGAAGGGTATACGGAAGGGTAGGGAAGGGAAAGGAAGGAAAGGGAATGGAATGGAAGGGAAGGGTAGGGGTATCAAAGGGTAGGAATGAATTGGAAAGAGTAAGGTAAGATCAGATATAAAGAAAATAGGGTATGAGAAGATGGGATAGCGTAGAATTGTATAGGAGATAAATAGGCAAGGTAGAGTAGGATAGGTAGAAGATACTAGGAGAGGAAAGGAATTTAGAATGAAGAAGATTGTGAGGAATGGAGAGATTTAACAGAAAAAAAGAGATAGCTATTCATACGGTCAGGGAGATAATGACACTAACGAAGTCGATAATGACCTTGAGGAAAAAATATTCTGAAAACGAATAGAAATTAGATGATGAAATGAAAGAAATAATTAATTACAGTTTATGAGAGAGAGAGAGAGAGAGAGAGAGAGAGAGAGAGAGAGAGAGAGAGAGAGAGAGAGAGAGAGAGAGAGAGAGAACTGACAAGATTACTCTCTCTTTTCTCTATCTTTCTCTCAATCAATCTATCATTCAATCAAGTCAACAAACAAGCAAACAGTTAATCAAGCAAAAAAGCAAGGACTCTCTCTCTCTCTCTCTCTCTCTCTCTCTCTCTCTCTCTCTCTCTCTCTCTCTCTCTCTCTCTCTCTCTCTCTCACACACACACACACACACACACACACACAACCCCACACACACACACACACACACACACAACACTCAACCCCCCTCTCCCGCCCCCACCTATCAGTCACCTCGCTCCCCGGGTTCCTGTGAATGCTATACAGTTTACTCCGCCAATCATGTCTTCGTTGTTTGCGGCCTTGAGTCCTGTGCAGCACGTCCAGGTATCTCACTCCTTTTGCGGTGCTTGCAGGTGATCGGGGAGATTTGGGTCACTTCCCTCTGTACTCTATATTGTCCGCGGTTGAAGGACACGGACCAAGGCTACGCAGCAACTAGGAAATGGAAATGGAGAAATGTTGAAATTCCAGGTGGATATCACTCCTTAAAGATAGTTTTTGTAAGGGCGTTTGTGTCTGTAAAATGACATTAATATATTTTTTTAGGGAATAGGAAATGAAAATAGAGAAGGGGAGACATGCCACTTGTATATACCGCTTTTAAAAGGTATACTTAATTGTTGTAAGATATTCCCATGTCTCTCTAAAAGGACGTTAATAACTACTTAATTGGCTATGTTTTTCTTCTCTGTCACCACACTAAAGTTACAAATAGTCTAAGATCATCATCATCATCTGTAGTGTAAATGAAATAAAAAAAATCGTTAATATGGGTATAATGTTGCAAATAGGGTTACTAAATATCATAATATTTTTTTTTGCTCTGCCGCTGAAGTATAAATTTTAATACGAATACCTACAATAGAGGTTTGTTATATTGGAAAGTCTTTAGGAGTTATATATGAACATTTGCTGTGTAGTGTAAATGAAATAAAAAAAATCGTTAATATGTGTATACTGTGGCAAATAGGGTTTTACTAGATATGATAATACATTTTTTTCTGCTCTGCGGCTGAAGTATAAATTTAATACGAATACATACAGTAGTGATTTGTTGTATCGGAAAGTCTTTAGGAGTTATATATGAACATTTGCTGTGAGGAAAAAAAAATAATTACAGGCCATTGCTATTGTATTTTGATATCCATGCCGGGGAAAAAAAAGTGTTTCAGGCTGCAACAAGGCGATCCATCCATTTAAAGATTCGCAGCTGCCATTTTTTCATCATCCGGAGTACCTTGTCTGTTTCATTCACCTGTAAACAAAGTAATGCAAGGAAGGGAAGAAACGAAATGACATGCTAAAAAAATAGTATCAGTGAAATTATTTATATTTTCTTGTTAAAATTTTTCCTCTGCGCCTTTAGCTTCGGGTCATGTTGCATTTTCCCATCAATCAACTTTTGTATCTACTTATCTACCTATTTATCTATCCTGTAACACTCATCCTTGTTTACTGTATGTTTAATTTCGGTTTGCTTCGTATTCTAACCTGATCCTAGTGTCACACCTGGACTAATTAACAGTCTGGCCCACATATTTTTTTCCAGCTTTTTTACGGCCTTCCTTATTCCCTCAGTCTACCTGCGTATCCCTATTTTACCTACACTAATTAATCGTCATGTCCCATATATGTTTTCACTTTTTCTTTATGACCTTGACTGAGATGTTGATTTCCAGCCGGTTTCGTCTGGACATTTGATTCCAATGTTTTCCTACATTAAGTAAAAGTCGTGTAGCTCCTTTTTTAATCTCTTCTCTGTTGTGTAAGTCGAAGTGTGTTTCCATAAAATCTCGTTCAGTTTCGGTATCATTCATGTATTACCTAAATTTTTCTTGCTCTAAATAACTGTTCTGTCCTACACCTGTCTTTTTTTTTTTTTTGCCGTCGTGTGTGTGTCTGTTTTATTTTTGTTCGTGTGTCTGCGTGTGTTGCTCCTTCAGCGTGTTTGTGTATATATGTGTATGTGTCTGTCGGTTTTCCCCTCCTATGTAACTGTGTATCTTCCTTCACTTGTGTTTGTGTCTTTTTGCTCCGCGTGTGTGTCTGCTTTATTTTTGTTCGTGTGTCTGCGTGTGTTGCTCCTTCAGCCTGTTTGTGTATG
>NC_066510.1:28739138-28741638 GCF_024679095.1 Eriocheir sinensis | reverse complement strand
TCTGAAAACAGGTTGCGGAATGAGGTTGATCTAAAGAGTTGTATTGCCAGGGAGATGATTTCAGGGTTTATGTCAGAAGAGATGTGTGTGTTTGGGAGTTGGGGTGGAAGAATCTTTTATGTAATTTCAGGGTTTATATCAGAAGAGGTGTGAGTGTGTGTTTGTGTGTGTGTGTGGGGGGGGGGGAGAGGTATCTTTTAAGTCAATTCTTTCAGTGTTTTAAAGGAAAGAAAGACTAACTTGATTAACTCTGTCTCTAAAGGGTCTGATCTGAATAGCTGTAATACATAGGGGGTAATGTGATGGTCTGTATAGGAAGATGTGTGTGTGTGTGTGTGTGTGTGTGTGTGTGTGTGTGTGTGTGTGTGTGTGTGTGTGGATAATCGAAGACGGTGAAGGGATGTATAGCAAAAAAAAAGAAAAAAAAAGGCACATGAAAGGTCCGGAGAAAGGGTTGATCCAGGAGGTTTGATAAAGGTGTCATGGTCTGTAAAGGAGGAGGCATGTGTGAAGAAGGGTCTGAGAAAGGACTCAATGGAAAAGGCGTTGATTTCATGGGCTTGATGCTGCATTGAGGGTCTGATCTAGAGGGCTGTATTGGGGGTAATGGTCACGTGTGTGTGTGTGTGTGTGTGTGTGTGTGTGTGTGTGTGTGTGTGTGTGTGTCTACCTAGTTGTATTTACCTACTAAAAAAAAGCAGTTTGTAGTTTTACAGGGCCTGGGCTTACGCTCGTGTGGTCCCGTCTCCATATCTGTATTTATCCAGTTTTTCCTTAACGTTATGCACACACTTCACCGATACTACATCCGCAGTTAGTCTGTTCCAAACCTCTATGTTTCTTTGCGGGAAGCTATATTTCTTTTATGTCTCTCAAGCATCTTCCTTTCCTCATTTTTTTACTGTGTCCTCTTGTGTTGCTGGTGTCGCTGGTGTGTGTGTGTGTGTGTGTGTGTGTGTGTGTGTGTGTGTGTGTGTGTTTAGTGAGGGGTTCTAAGGGAAAGTGGCTGACTTGGTGGGCTTTGTTTGGAAAGGGGTGATCTGCAAAGCTGTATCGCAAGGGGATGATGTAATAGACGTGCGGGGGAAGGTTGTACAAACATAGGCATGAGGCAAAGGCGGTGATTAAGGTGTGCCATGAGCTAGGACTTCGTGAGTGATCCTTTAACCCAAGTTGCTAGGTGAACGAGAGGCTGTGTATGGTGACAAGATTTTTTAATTGCCTCATGTATGTCGATAAAGTGAATGACTTAATGAGCCTGTTTTACCTGGCGGAAATAATGAACTGATAATTATTCTAGTGTTTTATGGCTAGATGGATGCCTTGTATATAGCTGTTGAGAATAAGTGGGCGTTTAAGTAAATGGCGACTTTACTGTTTTAGTGTTTTATGATGACACACATTGCACAGTATACAAAAGACAAACATCCACTTGTATCGGTGGTATTTAAAGTACGCAACAACGCAATAAGATGAAAAAACAAACAAAGCGAAACATCAGATCTCTTCCCACAAGGAATAATAATAATAATTAAAAAAAAAACATAGCCTTCATCTTTACTATTAGTGCAGCTCATGATTTTTTTTTATTAAACTATTATCGGGGACTTTGCTAAGTATATGCATGCGATGGAGAAAATAATTATGCTAGTTATTAAAAAAAGTGGAGTGAATGGAATGCGGTTACGTTTACATATGCATCGTTTTATGTTAGCAAATGTTTTATATACACACACAGGAAGAGAGGGGACGCAAGGGAGAGAGAGAGAGAGAGAGAGAGAGAGAGAGAGAGAGAGAGAGAGAGAGAGAGAGAGAGAGAGAGAGAGAGAGAGAGAGAGAGAGAGAGAGAGAGAGAGAGAGAAGAGAGACGAGAAAAAAAGGAAGGAACGCAAACTAAGGAAGATAGAGGAGGGAGACAGAAGAGTAAGGGGATGATTAAAGGAGGGAGAATACAAACTAAGGGAGATAGAGGAGAGAGACAGAAGATTAAGGGGATGATTGAAGGAGGGAGAATACAAACTAAGGGAGATAAAAACGAGAGAAAATAAAGAGAGGGTGATAGTATATATAAGGGAGGGAGGAGGAGGAGGACTTAGAAACTAAAGATGGAGAGGAGAGACAGGGTAAAAGGATGAAGGATGGAGAACACAAAGAAGATGGAGACGATAGAGAGAGAGAGAGAGAGAGAGAGAGAGAGAGAGAGAGAGAGAGAGAGAGAGAGAGAGAGAGAGAGAGAGAGAGAGAGAGAGAGAGAGAGAGAGATAGGGCACGGAGATGAGTGATGGAGGAGAACATACTAACTACCGGTAACATTGTCTGGGGCTAAGCGGAGGAGGTCGTGGCCGGTACTAAAGTGTTGTCGTGAGTCGTGGTTGTCGCGGCTGGTGACTTTGATGGAGAGAGAGAGAGAGAGAGAGAGAGAGAGAGAGAGAGAGAGAGAGAGAGAGAGAGAGAGAGAGAATATGGGTGGTAGTGGTGATGTAAGTGTCATGGATGGCAT